>NC_062578.1:79920000-80150000 GCF_022837055.1 Prionailurus viverrinus
ATCAGCACTGAGCAGGGCCTGTGCTTTTCAGGAAGATCCTTGGGTAATGGGCCCCTCGCTGGGCCTCCAGAAGCTGACTCGGCGGTGGGCAGGACAGTGGGCAGGACAGGGCAGATGTGCCCAGCAGTCTCATGGGCAGCGGTGTGGCCGGGGAGCCCTGCACTATGGTCGAGGCCCAGAACGGCCATCCAGGAGGTGACATAAACCACCTTCCCTCGGTGGCCGGCCTCTCCTGCTCCCGCTAGTCGTGCACCCCCAGCCCCCCAACCCTCACCGCCACCACTGGCTCTAGACAGAGCGCCTGGCCCCGAGCTGACCCCCAGACCTCAGAGAAGGGAGGCCCTGGGGACTGCTGTGGTGACAAGTGTGGACCTCTGTGGGCCAGGAGCATCGGGGGGCCGCGCGGCGGGCCTTCAGATGGGCAGCGGGGGGACGTGAGGAAAAGCAGAGGGCGGGGTCCACAGGGGTGGCGGTGGGGGGACGGAAGTGAGCGCAAACGTGAGGTGATGGGAGCGGTCAGGCTGCACGGGCCCTGAGGAGACCAGGAGTGTGGGCTGGGGACCCCGAGGGAATTTGAGGGGCATGCCTGGCGGCGGCTGACCATCCCCCCCGGCCCGGGCAAATGTCAGCCCGGCTGCTCTGTGCCCTCCTGGCCGCGGCCTGCCAGCTGGCACCGTCCACCCTCTCGAGACGGGTTAGGGAGACCCCTGCCCGCAGCGTCTGAGCACATGGCCTGCCCCACGTCTCCTCTTGGTGCCTCTTCCGCCCGCTGACCCTCCTCCAGTCCCGGCTGTTGCACGCGGACAGACGTGGGCCTCATCTCTCCCCACTCTCCGTCGTCCTGACCCCCGCAGCAATGGTCTGGAACAGTCTCCCTTCTGTTTCAACAAGCATCACCTTCTCTCTCATGGTACACGGCTTCCGCACCGCCCCCCCCACAAGCCCGGCTGAAGGGTTAACATGCGCTCCACCCCAGGCCTAGGCAGGACGGGGAGACCCTAGACGATACCGGGCAGGGTGTGGACTGACCGATAACGGGCCTGGGTTCCAACCCCAGCCCTGTATCTGCGAGCCCAGGTCACGGGGACGACCGCAGGCCGGGGCCTGACCTCCGGGCTTCATCCAGACGTGAGGTGCACGTGTGCAGGTGTGTGGCTCACATAACATGCTCTCTGGGGGCTCCAGGGAGGCACGGCGGGGCGGGGGGCAGGGGGCAGGGGGCAGGGGGCAGGGCTTGGGGTACACGGTGGGTGAGCACGGCTCCTTCACTCTCAGTCCTTGAAACACCAGATGGAGAGAGCAGAGGGTGGAGAAGAGATGGTGGGAGGGCCTGGGCTGAAGGGCTGCAGGGGGCTGGGTGCCCCCGCCTGTCCCCTCCCTCTCCAGGACAGGCGGAAAGTGTCCCCACAACCCAGCGCCCCAAAGGACGCCGGGTCCCTGGCAAAGCTTCCGGCGTGTCCTCAGAGGCCCTGCCCCTGCTTCCTCCTCTGTGAAGCCCTCCTGTACCTGCCCAACTAGAGCAAGGCCCCCGTCAGTCCCCCACGCCAGGATGCGCCTTGCTCTGAGCCCTGACCACTGGTCCTCAGCATGGGAACGCACCAGGCTCCACTAAGCCCGGCAGCGAAGTTTCTGACCCTCAGTCCCTGCTCGGGCCGGGCCTCCAGGGGGACTTGATCGGCGCCTGCTGAGAGGATGGAGCGGCACACTTAAACCCCTTCTGGGTCACAGCACTTTCCGTCTTGCTGGTGGTGACTTCTGCAGGTCTGTCCCTACTACATAAAATCCTGCCCTTTTTCCCCCTAGCCTCAGGCCCTGCACTAAGTTTGGGGTGAGGGTCTGCTAAGCTTCTTATTCTTAGGCTGGGGAATTCTAAGAGAAGCAATCTTGGCACAGTCGGAAAATCCAACCCCCACCCCAATAAACGATGTCGACCCTTATGTACAACTATGCACATCTCATCAGCTGTTTGCAGACCGGGTTTTCATTAACAGAAAATGAAAAAAATTAGAGACAGAGAAGTCCCCAGAGATGCAGGAGGGGGGTGGTGGGGGTAGGGATGGGCCCTGGTGGCTGCCCTGCCCCCCCCCCCCCCCCACAGGGCTGGGCACAGCCACTCATGGGACGTGGGACGGTCACTTTCTAACACCAGAGCTGGGGCGGAGCACCGTGCTAAGGCCACGCCAAGGTCTCGAGGCTGGGGCGTGGCAAGGCCAGAATAAGGCCTGTCTGTGGGACTCCATCAGGTCCCGCCCCCGTCCCCTCCCACGGGGCCGTCTCTCAACCTTCCTTGTCCAGCAGCAAAGGTCCAGGGATGGCTGGGAGGAGGTCAGCTCGCTCCGAGGGCCTGGACTGGGAGGTGCTCAGGAAATGGCTGATGAGGAGCAGAGACCCCAGCCCTCCTGGTCCTGGTGCAGCTGCTGCACCTCTGCCCACCTGAGCCAGGCTCCCCGGGGCTGCCATCTGCCGAGGGCCACGGAGACGTCCCTCCCTCCCGGGCTTGGGAGACAGGCAGTGTGTGGGAACAGCCCATTCCCTGGGGCGCTGGTGGTGGGGTGGGGGGGCTCCTAACCCTTCAACCAGGACACTGAATTAGGGCCCCAAGCTCGTGCTGGTGTCCTCAAGCGGTCCCATGTCACCCCACCCTCTGTCCACGCCCCTGCACACGCCCTGGCCCCGGGTCCCCCCAGCCAGCCTGAGGGCTGTCTCCCTGTCGAATGCAGACCGTGTATCTCAGTGCAGCCCAGCACGCGGAGGCTGGGCCACCGCGAAGGCAGATGGAGGGACGGAGCCTGAGCGAGCCCGGCCGCAGGACCGCCTGCCCGTCGTCCCACAGAACCTGCTGGCCTAAGTGAGCGAGGCCAAATGGGCTGCCCCTGAAGAAGTTCCCTCGTGACGTTCCAGGTGCCCAACCGAGGGCCCCCGGGAGCTCCGAGGCGCCCACTGGAAACGTGGCAACGCGGGCCGAGCCACCCGGAGCGGGGCTCCGAGGCCGACACAGGCTGAGCCCCTTGGTCCTGAGCAGCTTGAGGGGCCCCTGAAGCCCGCTGCTCCCACGCCCTCCACCCACGGCCCACGATGACACGTGAGGAACATCTGAGGAACCCCGGCTGCACGCTGGGTGTTGGGGACCCTGGGGCCCCGGCCCAGGCGATTCACGCAGGGTGGGCTCTCAGCAGCGCAGAGCTCGGCGGGGACTGGAGGTCCCAGGGGCGACCTCGCTGGCCGTCCTGCTGGCCTGGGGGCGGGTCCTGGTGTCCCACTGCTCTGAACGGTCGCGCGGAGCCGGGCTCCGGGGCAGGCGCAACCCGGGCATGCACGTGCAGTCCTGTGGCCGGCTGCGGGGGAGAGAGCTCTGGCCCCGGGAGGCTTGGCGAAGGCTCGCCCTCACCCGACACACAGCCCACGCCCGCGCCTGCACCACACCTGCCGTGTCTGGTGGCCCTGTCTGCCGTCCACCCCAAACACGGCACAGGCCCCTTCTCTGGGTGGTGTGAACTAGCCTGCGGCTGGGCCCTCGCCCCGGCCCTGCGATCCGCGCCCCTCAGGCCTCGGGCGACAGCGTGGCTGCCATGACCACGCGGGACCACCTCCACTAGGTGGTGAGTCGCCTCGGCCCCTCACCTCTGAGGTCAGGTCTGGTCCACACAGCCAGCCATCTACCCCGCAGCCCCGTGTGGGTGCCTGACGGACCCTGCGCTTCGCTCCCGCCTCCACCCCATCTTGAGAAAGGCCCAACAGCACCTCTACGCCTCCTCTCCACCCACTCTATCCGCCTACACTGCACTCCAGAAATCAGACCGCTACAGACACCGCCTGCCTGGTCTCCTGGCTGTCGTTCTCATTCTCCACAGAGCTGCAGAAGTCACATCATGTAACTCCCCTGAATAAAACGCACCAGTGGCTCTTCAGTTCACTTAGAATAAAAGTCCACATTCCATAGTGGCCTCCCCCAAACCCTATACAGCCTGGCTCCTACCTATCTCTGTCCTTTCCCCATGGCCCACAGGGCTTCCTTCCGTGCCCCAAACACACCGATCTTGCTGCCACCTCAGGGCCTTTGCACATGCTGCTGTGCCTGGAACACTGTCCCTAGCTGTTCACATGACTGGACCCCTCCCAACTCAAGGCCCTCCCACTTCAAGAGGGGTCCTCCCCGGGCTCCCAGTGGCCCTCGGTTCCTCTCCTTGATTTTGTATCTTAGCAGCACAGCACTGAGTGAACAGTCGTGTGTGGGTCTCTGTGCACCATCTGTCTCTCCGGCAGAAGTTGGGAGAGGACAGAGCAGATTCTCCCTCACGGCCTCAGAGATGACCAGCCGCACTGACACCCTGGTCTTGGACTTCTGGCCGCCAGACCTACAAGACCACAGATTGTTGCTTTAGCCACTCCAATTTTCACCTTGTAGGGCAGCCTCCGGACACAAAAGAGAAGGCCGGCCGGCACCCACACTCTGTAGTGAAGGCTTACGACGGGAACGTAAGGCAGCAGGCCCAGGAAACTCCCCCAAAACAGCCATCTTGCTTTGCTCCCGATTCTGAGCTGAGCTCAGGGGCTCAGGGAGGGTTCGGCCAGGCCCAGGGACGTCCTTGCTGCCCCGTCCTGGGGGCTGCCTCACTCTCAGGGTCCGTCGCATGGTCTCTCACAGTGCCGTGGTCTCAGTGTGGTCACCCTGCGTATGTGATGCTGACACTCGAGGGCAGAGAGGGAGCTGTCAGGCCAGCCGAAGGCTCTGTCACCCCTCTGGCATATTCTGTGGGTCAAAGCAGTCCCAGGGCCGTCCCAGCCCCAAGCGGGTGCAGAAGGAGGTCCGTCCTCTTGACGGGGAGCACGAGGTTACAGCACAAAGGTGCATGTGGGAGGGGAAAGGGTCTGAGGAAAACACAGGCCGCCACAGGGAGAGGGTTCGGGCGCTGCTGGAGGTTCCCAGGACCCACCCAGCACCCACCCGTAGCACGGACCCAATCGGAAACAATACACACTGGTCCCTGACTGCAAGTCCCGTGACCGGGCTCTCACAGGCTAGGGGAGCAGTGCCTGGGGCAAAAGCAGGGAGGCACAGATGTGCACAGAGGAGGTGACTTCTGGCTCAGGGAAGCTCGCCCAGGAGCAAATGCCAGGGTCCCGGCGGTGGGTGATGGCAGCTAAGAATCAGTCTTTCTGCTCCTTCCTGGTTCGGCTGGTCAGTCTCTGACTGTCCACTGAGAAGCAGCACTCACCTCTCTGGGCCAACAACACTGCTTCCACGAGAAAAATGGGATTTTTATTGTTATAATCTTTTTAATGTTTATTTTTGAGAGAGAGAGAGAGAGAGAGAGAGAGAGAGAGACAGACAGACAGACAGCATGTGAGTCGGGGAGGAGCAGAGAGAGAGGGAGACACAGAATCCGAAGCAGGCTCCAGGCTCTGAGCTGTCAGCACAGAGCTCGATGCGGGGCTCGAACCCACAAACTGCAACATCATAACCTGAGCTGAAGTCAGACGCTCAACCGACTGAGCCACCCAGGGGCCCCAGAAAAATGGGAGTTTTAAAGCAAGTTGGGAATGACTGCTTGCTAGGTCTGCTTCATCAAGCAGTTTCTGACCCAGGGGGTGGGCGGCCGCGGCCTCTGCTGCTGAAGGCGGCGGGGAGAGATCCGGACCAGCCAGGCCCCCCCACGCCATCTGCGGGGCTCGGGGCAGGAGCTCTGGCAGATACCCACCGCCTGGCGTCCACACGTTCAGAAGCTACAAATCCAGCTAACAAACCAGAACCTAACATTTGTCTTCTCCTCCTCCTCCTCACTTGACAACGATACCTTCGTGAGGACAGGGAGGGCCGAGTTCCCATCTAGGATGTTTGGACTCCTCAGGGTTCGGGACAGGAGGCTGGCCCTCCCCCACCTGTCAAACTTCTGCCTGCTGGGCCTTCAATGGCCTCAAGGCTGGTGACGTGAGTTCTGACTCCAGACAAGTGACGGGTCCCCCACTTCCCAGCACCTCCACCAGATGACGGCAAGCTGGCGAGCACTCTCAGTGCACTGGGCTGGGTGGCCCCCCACAGAGATGGCCCCTGACATTCAGCCAGACCCTGGACCCAGAGTCACCCAGCCCGGCCCTCCTGGAGGTCCAAGGTCATCCTGCTCCCCAGTCCTTGGGCTGCCCATATCTGCATCCTGTGCTCTGCTCCCCTTCGTGCCCCCCTCCTCCAGATTCTCTGCACTGGGACACAGACATCCCTCTGCAGGACAGGGGGGCTTCCTCCTGGACCACCCCGAGGGAGGGTCCCTGCCGCACCTGGTCAGAGGAGGGGGAGCCCTAACTCCACACGGGCGGAGTCTCGGCCAAGGAGCACCTGTGTGGTGCTCCCACTGCACACAGAGCAGCCGACCGGAGGGCTTGCTAAGGGCTGTGGCTTCACAGGGGCAGGAAGAATGGTTCGTCGTGAGCACATGAGGAGTCAGCATGCAAATCAGCCTGCTTGCAAACACTTTGTTCTCTTAAATAATTCAGTCGTCTCCACCGCCATCTTCTGAGCGCCATGTGTTTGCTTCGGAAGTGGGTGGCAGAGGCGGCCTGGGTACCTGGGTACCAGAAGCCCCCAGGGCCACCCCTGTTAGCTGTGGACCCTGGCCTCCATCGTAGCTGGAGAGTGGGGATCAGAACCCCAGCCCTGAGGCTCCCGGGGTTGCAGAGGTGGGGCGAGGCAGCAGCCAGGGCCCTGCAGCCACGGCAGGCCCCAGGGGAGGGAGGTTACTGTGGGCCTTCCCGGCCCACACCCCCCTCCAAGCCCCGAGTCCATGCGGGCCAACCGGCCCCTGGCTTCCCAAAGTGGGGATGGGGTCTCTGTAATGGCATGCGCTGAAACTTTGGCCTATTCTTTGATCAAATAAGGAAGAAAGCAATATTTACTGAGGGCCTTAACACTACCCCGGCTATGTGGAGTAACAGGCATGTTTCAAGCAACTCCTTTGTTTCTTCTCAATAATCCTATAAGCCAAGCCTTAGAGAGAAAGAAACAAGGCTGAGACAGGTAATTTGATTGCAGCCGTGCAGTGGACCAGCATGAAGACAAGCCTCCATCTGAAGACAGAGCTCACGACCTCTCACCACAGCCACACAAAGGCCTAGTCTCTGGAGAGAGTGAAAACAGAATCGTGGATTTACCTAGGAAAACAATTCTTTATGGAAACGCCCTTCATGAGTCCTGGGGAAGTCTGAAAATCAGACGGAAGCCCCAGCCGGTCTTACCCACCAGAGCCCTTGTAGTCTGTCTGTCCGTCCATCCCTCCCTCCAGCCAGTTCGTTCACCGGGCACCTGCCACGTAGCATACACTGTGCTCCGTGCTAGGAGCACACGCTGAAGGCCCTGACTTCCAGACTACTCCTGGCCGGAGAGGAAACTGGCAAGCCGTGAACACACACACACACACACACACACACACACACACACACGCACGCACTTCTGTGCATTTATCGGTCTGCCAGCGAGGGATAAACGGGAGGCTGTTTTACGTCGGGGGTCAGGGAGGGTCTCTGTGAGGAGGGGACATTCAAGCTGAGTCCGGAAGGAGATGGACAGACACCTGCAGGAACTTGCAGAGGCCTTGGTGCACAGGGACACTGGGCAGAGAAGAGGCTGAAGAGCAGAGGGCTGAGTCCAGGAGGAGCCCTCTGGAGCAGGGCAAGCTTTCCACCAGGTGACATGGAAGCTTCCAGAGGGCTTCAGGCAGAGGGGACGTGGGGGCTGACAGGCTCTGCAGGCTCCCTCAGCCTGCTGTGAGCAGGACACAGGGACGTGGGCAGTGAAGAAATCAGGCAGGGATGCTCAGACCAGGTGAAGCAGTGGTAAGGTAAGAAGTGGTCAGGCCCAGAGGGATCGGGGGCTGGGTGTGGGGGCGGGTGAGGGGGCATCCAGGTCCCAAGCAGCCTAGGTGGCTGAGCAGGGCCCCAGGTGGGATCTGGGACTTGGGATAATGGGGATTCGGGAGTTCGGGGGATTACGGATTCATTCATGGCCTTGCTTAACTGAAGTGCCCTTTGGATATCTAAGCAGGCTCACTGACAGAGGCTGCGGGGAGAAGCCACATGCTGGCACACGCCGTGGGACCCCCACTGATGCGAGCCATCCAGACAGGCAATCGTGGAGACAGGAAGTGGATGGGGGTGGCCAGGGCTGCGGAGGAGGAACAGGGGTGACTGCCAATGGTCTGAGCTGATGAAAATGTTCTAAGATGAGACCATGGTGATGGCGGGCTGCATAGCTTTGTGAAGACACTACCAGCCACCAAACGGTGGACCTTAAAGGGTAAACTTTATGGCACACGAAATGTGTACGATGGTAGAGACGAAGTCAAGGGTGGGCACGGAAGGGACGCTGTGCACTCGCAAGGGCCCCTGGGGCTCAGGTGACACTGGGAGATGAGATGTCGGTATGTGAGAACTGAGCCCAGGGCACTGTGCCCCAGAGGTGGGGGGAGGGCAGCGAAGGCACAGACGGTGTCCCCTGGGAGCCAATGCAGGAGGGTCTTAGAAGGAAGGGTGATCAGGCTGACAACGTGATGGCAGGACAGGAGGTGTGGAGGACAGTTGTCTGGGTAGGACGGAGTGACGGGGACAGCAGCCTGGTGCACGTGGGGAAGGGGCTTCAGTGAGCCCAGAAAGAGGGAGGAGCTGGTCCCAAGTCAGTGTGGTTATAAAGGGGGCAGGAAATTCGGGGTGTCTGGAAGCCAGGCTCACAGGAGGCCACCACACGGCACGACAGCACCTTTGCAGAGGGGCACAAGTGGAGCTTCCCCCGGGGGCAGAGCCCAGGACAGCATGAAGAGGCGTGTCTCAGAGAGCGGCCAGAGCACTGTCCTGCATCCTCCCCTCCCCCTCCCCTGCGCTCCGGTCTGCTCTCCTCTCCCCAGCCCCATGGCTCCTTGCTTACTGCCCTTGCCTGGAAGTAGGCCGAACGCAAGGGCCTGGGTGGGTGCCCAGGTGTGGGAGCGGGAGCGAGGGGAAGCCCCGTGCAGGGAGACTCCAAGGGAGGGTGGCCACCGGGAGCCCAGCCCACCCCTGCGGGGTCCTGCCCGGAAGACACGCGGTCGTGTGTTCGCTCACGGGTCTGCGCTTTTTCCTGAATGTAAGGCCACCTCCCTCTGAATTTTCAAATGCTCTGAGGCCCCAGCAGGTGAAGAGCTAGGATTTCAAAGGACGTGCTGGGCCCGGGCAGGGGGAGAGGTGAGGGGGGCAGCAGAGGAGTCAGTTCAAAAAAGGAAAATGAGGGAGGGCTTGTGGTCCGCTCTCGCCCGGCCCGGCCCCGCCCCGCCCCGCGTCCAGTGTGGCTCCCAGGCAGGCCCCGTGGGGGGAGCCGGGGAGTCTGCAGGCCCAAAGCAAGAATGCCAGAGTGGGTGTGAGAGACACATGGCCTCGGAGGGCAAAGCCCACACCAGTCTGCTTCCGGATCACGCCCAAGTCGGTGCTTTCCCCACAGCCGAACTTCACACACAAGCACGAATGCCCGCCCGGCCGATCACACTCTGTCCCCGTGTGCTCCCCCGGGGGGACCTCTCCTTGGGGCCAGGAGTGGGGGAGCCGCTCAGCCGGGCTCCTCACACCGGACCAGCAGCTCAGAAACCGCCAGTGGCCCCTTTTAAGGACACAGATCCAGTCTGGAGAGCTTTATCCCCAGAAGGGTTACAGGCACAAAAATAATCACCGAGCAATTTTCATAGACAAAACATCTAACACACAAAGCAATTCAACGGCAGAGTGTTTCGCTTTTTTTCTTTTTCACTAGTCCTCAGGGAACCGTCAAATCCCTTCGGCCCCACACATGGAGGAAAGTATGTCTCAAAGACCACACTCTGCCCTCCAGCTCTGAGCCCTTATGGCACACGTGTCCTTGGGCAGGTCCCTGCTCGGGCTCCGTCCCGACCTGTGACCGCAGAGGGGCTCAGGGATCAGGGAGTCCCAGGGTCCCCCGCTCGGGCTTACGGGGCTGTGGCCATCTGCAGCCCACAGCCCCCGTGGCCCCAGGCCGGGCCTCCCCCGCGGTCCCCACCCTCTGCATCCAGAGCATCATGCGCATCCTCTGGAGGCAGGTTGTAATCCACCTAAACCTTCCTCCAACAAACACGTATTGACCTCCACACCAGGGTCTTTGAAATCAGCTCATGTTTCAAATCGGGGCTCTGATGCTGACCACCACTGGGACCTTGGAGAGGACAGGCCACCTTGGGGCACTTCCGTTCCCTCATCCCTGACGTGTGTACCTGGCATCGCATGGGGACCCAACAAGCTGGTCCCTGGATAGGCAGTCCAGCCATGGCTCCCGAGGCTCCCACAGGAGGGAGGACATGGGTGGGTCACAGGGCTGACGCTCTGTGTTCATCAGCCTCCCTGCCTGGCTCCTCCTGGGAGCACCTTCTTCAGGGGCAAAGCTAAGCTGATGTCACATCCTCTGGGGAGCGTCCTGTTCTCCAGAGGGAGCTGCCTGACAACTGCTTTAATGGTGCCCATCATAGGTTCCGTGTGTCTGGGGGCCCTGGGCCCAGCCCGGCACAAGTCCTGGTCGACAGCTGCTACATCACACCCGATGCCACCCCTCCGTGTGGTGATCACCACGGCCACAGCTGCCAGCCTCTGCTGGCCCCAGGACCTTTACACACATCACCTCACTTAATTCACATGACAGCCAGAGAGACAGGAACGGCCACTCCTCGTACCACAGATGCAAAGACGCCGCCCCTCCCCGCCCCGCCGCTAAGGGGTCATACCACATGGCCGGGCCAGCTCTGTCTGATTCCAAAGCCCTGCTCCTCCAGCTCTGGCCAGGCATTCTGTGGCATGCTGAGTCAAGGAGTTCAACACAAGGAGAAAACGCCAAGTGCGGGAAGGGGAGTCCACTTTCTCTCCCGACACAACAGGATGGCTGGCTGGGGAGGGCCCTGGACAGCTGGATTAGACAGGCCCCCATGGAGAACTCAGGCAGGTGCAGGTGGGGAAGGGAGAAGAGGTTCCAAATGGAGGACATGTGGGGGCCCAGGGCCCCCAGAGCTGGGAAGGTGAGTGTGACCTACAGCAGGTCGCTTTCCCCGCCGGGCCCACATCCAACCGAAGCCAGAGGGACAGCAGATGTGAGGGGCACATGGTTCCAGAAGAAACACAGGCAGTGGGCTCTCACCCCTACGTCCCGAAGACTGGCCGGCCGGGAATCAACGCGTGCAAAGTGGAGGGCGGTGAAGCCTGTCTTTCCGACCCAGTGACTGGCTCGGGCTTGGGGAAAATAAAAGCTGCTTCCGGCAAGAGTCGAGGGAAGTGATGTTCGCATACGTGGGTGGGAAGCATCCAGAACCTCTAACGTTCATGGAGGACAAGCTCATAATGTAGTAAACAGCCTTAACGAATACACACACTTGGGGCAATTTCACCTCTAGAACGTTATCAGAATGGGTGGATTTAGCTTATAACAGCAAGAACCTAGAAACCACCTACAGTCCCAAAACCCAGGGCAGGGGCTGCATAACTTAGGGAACACCAGTGTGGAGGAATACTATGCAGGCATTAAAAGACACACTTTAAATGTCCATGGCAAGTCTGTGAATATATACATAAGAAAAAGCAGATATATACCCATATTCTCAGTCGTGTCTCATTTTTATAAAATACGTACATACAAAATAATCTAGATGACTGCACACCCATTTGTTATAACTGCCATCTCTGGATGACAGGGTTAGTGGTAATACCTAATTTCTCCTTTGCATCTACCTATAATTGTTATTTTTCCACAATGAATATGAGTTGTTAAAAAATCGTCCACCGGGGTTCTCTGGATGAACCTCATAGCCCACTTTTATTTTCATCGTTGCATAATTTGTATCGAATGAATACCAGTGTATATTTCACATTATGGCTAAATGGTGTCCCCCAAAATTCACACGTTGAAGCTCTAAGCCCCAGTACCTCAAAATGGGGTCCTTAGTGGGTTCCGATCCAGGGCCTACGTCTCTGCCTCTTTGTCCATGCTTGTGGCTGTCATAGGTCTTAACTAAGATCCAAAGGAAAAGTGAGACTGTACTTAGTGCTAATTGGGACCATTAAAACAGAAGTAAATGAAGATAAAGCTCCCAGTGGCTGCCAGAGGCTCTGCCTGCACTGGAGTTTTCCCTGAGGCTATAAATCACCCCTTGGTATCCTTCGAAGCAAGCAGACTGAGATGAAAGCTCACGGGAATCAGCCCCGAAGGCAGACTTCCCCTCCCTCAGGCAAAGTGGTGGTGACCAGACGACCCTCCCCTGAGGATGGGCCCCAGGGGCCAGCAGCTCCCTACTTGCCCGGCCCCGTGGCCCCCATGGCTTCGTGGCCCGAGCTCAGTTACCGCCAGCACCTCCCGGGCACCCGCTGCCTGGCACTGGGGCCCGTCGCCACTAAGGCCAGCCGCGCCAGCTCCATGCGCCTCTGTGCAGCGCAGCTCCTGTGCCTGAAACCAACCGATCAATTAATCAATGCATTCTTTCAACCGACGACTCTTAATTCAACTCCTCCTATGTGCCAGGCACTCTTCGAGAAGAAACCCCACAAACTCGTAGAAAGAGAATGGAAAGGCAAACAACGTGCCTGCTCTCAGGAGCTCACGTTCTAGTGGGAAGGCAGAAAACACGCACACAGTGTGTGCTTTGTCGGGAAGGGACGGGCTCGGAGAAGGGGCCCTGCTGGAAACCGTCCTGGGGGGGCGGCAGCCACAGGACCGGCAGACAGCAAAGGGGGCGCTCGGGGCAGGGAGGGGAGCGGAGCTCCCTGGGCTGGGCGGCTGGGCAAGGGAAGACCCTCCAGGCCAGCCGGGCCCCCTCCTGGCGGACCTGTGCTCCGGGCCCCGGACTCAGCCGGCCCAGGGCAGGCACTGTGTTCCTCAGGCCCAGAAGCCAGCAGGGAGGGGGTGCTCGCTGGCAGTTACCGAAGGAATGTAGGTATCTCCCTGCCAACCCGAGCGCGACTCCTTGCCTCTCGTTATTGAGATGATTATTTCCTGATAAGGACAGGAAAGCTCGGGAAGGGGAGGGCGTGTGTCTCACTGACAAGGGACGGCAGCGCTAGGGACTGGCCTCGGCTGCCCTGGCCAAGCCCGATCCCAGCACACACTTCTGGGAGTCCCAGGGGTGACAGGGCACAGGCGGTGGGCCGGTCATAGAGGGACATGACCCAGTGGGGTCGACCTTGGGGTAATGCCTGATAAAGAAGCATGTGGAAGGCTGTGATTCAAGCGGTCCCCCAAACACCCAGAGCGGGCCCAGGAGGCTCCCTGGCAGCTGCTGAGCCTGGGGTGGGACTCCTGGGAGAGTGCGGGCATCCACACCTGTCCCTCAGGCGCTGGTGGCCAGCGAGCACACATTCTTGTGCATCCTGGGTATGGCCTCCTGTCCACGGGGAGGGACCCCGGCAGGAGGCCCTCAGGGCCCCTTCTCCCAAGCCAACCCAGGAGGCCTTGGGCGCCCCCAGTGCTCTGGATGAGCTGTCTTCGGCTCCCTTTTCTAACAAATGCAAGAGACTAGAATGTTGGTCTCTGGGGACCAAGAGCCACGCTGTGATTAGTCATGTTCTGTGCCTTCCTTTCCTGTAAACACTTCCCCCTTTCACGAGCTGACAGATTTGCTGTTCCCAGAAACTGAGAAGAGGGCCTTTGGCCCAGGCCAGGCGCGGAGTGTGTCGTTCAGGGCTAGGAATCACCAGCTGCTCTCCCGGGGCACCGCCAAAGCGGAGGGGCTGAGGCCACATCCCGGGGCGGGCGGTGCAGGCCGGCTCAAGGCAGGGTGGCGTCCTGCACTGATCCGGCCCGGCCGCAGCACAGAGTGCCGGGCTGTGTGAGCACAGGGTCTGGGCTGGGAGCCCGGCTGGGCACCAGGCTGGGCGACCCCTGCCCCCTGCCCCCTGCCCTGGGGCGTTAGGACAGACACTTGCACCTCTACCCATGGTCCCAGGGTGAAGCCCAGACTCTGGAGCCTTTGAAGGCCTGCAAGACCCCAGCCGGGACCACGTGCTTTGACCTGTCCTCCAGGACCGTCTGTCCTTCCAAGCCTTGGTGCCTGCCTCGACGTGGCTGTACCCACATGGAACCCCACTTCCACTGCTGAAATTCAACTCTGCCTCTGGGGCGGACCTAAAGGCAGGTCCCTTCCTGGCCCCTCCCTGCTATGACGTCTTGGGGACACGAGCCCGGCCCCGTGGCTACCCGAGTCCCGGCCCGGTGGCTCATGCTGCCCCTGCACCTGAGTGGTCTCTCTCCTCTCACTGGCTACTCCCAGAGGTCGTGGGTATGAGCCTCCGGGCTGGCCCCTACGCTACCAAAGACAAGGGGACGATGCTGGGCAGACTCCACCGGGACCCTGGCTGGTTCAGTGGGGACTCGGAATCCAGACCCAGTACCCTCTAAAGACGCTGGCCTGCACACCAACTCCGGGTGACCGGGTGTCCAGGGTCCCTCAGCTGTCCCAGGGAAGCCTGCCCCGGGGGGCCAGTGTGCCAACCAGGGAAAACGAGCTGCCGTGTGACGTCCTCCGACTGCTCTCGGTCCAGTGCGGAGCGGTCTGTCCTCTGTGGTCAGAGAGAGGTAGGCCTGCCTGGAAGGCTGGATGGCACGGAGGTGGGGCTGGTGAAGGCACAGCCCACGGGTGAGCACGGCTAAGTTACAGAAAGGGGACGCGTCACTCCTTCCGGAAACAGGAGCCTAATTACAAAATCAATCGCCGAATTAGGGAAGCGTGCTGATCACCGCAGCAGCCAGGCCCTGCACCCGGCCCCAGAGTGGTTTCCGTCAGCCGCCTCTCAGCATCCCAGGTTCTGGGCCCACCCGTCTGCCCGTGAGCACAGCTGTGTGTGTGCACACGCATGTGCATGTGGAAGGGAACACATCTGTGTCACAGAAAGACACGTGTGTGCACAGGCTTCAAGAGCTCCCAAGGCAACAAACAGATTTGACTTTTTTTTAAAGGATTAAAAAAACTTTTCCTTAATGTTTATTTAAATTATGAAAGAGAGCGTGAACAGGAGAGGGGCAGAGAGAGAGGGAGACACAGAATCCGAAGCAGGCTCCAGGCTCTGAGCTGTCAGCACAGGGCCCGACGCGGGGCTCGAACTCACAAACCGTTGAGATCATGACCTGAGCTGAAGTCTGTGGCTTAACTGACTGAGCCACCCAGGTGCCCCCAAATAGATTTTACTTGAGAAACTACAATAATGTTCCTTCAGGGAAACCAAAAATGATTTTGAGACAATAAAAGCAAAAGTCCATCATGCCTCTGAATTCATATAAAACGACCATATAATCACTTTTTCCTAAACCACAGATCCGACGTGCCTTTGAGCCTCTGCGCTTGATCCCTCACCTGCCATGGCACCCCCTCCCCCCGCCTCGATCATCTTTCAAGATTCAGCTCCACGGGCATCTTCTCTGGTACTTTCTAGCTCATGGTCAAAACTGAACACATTCACCCTGTCTCTGGATCTGTTCCGGCATTCAGCAGGCAGCCTTCTGGATTCTCTGTTTGTGCACGTACCTCCCCCGGGCCGGTCTGCTCCTCGGGCAGTGCCGGGCACAGTCTGGCAGGATGCTGGGTGCTTAGTACACGTCCGCTGAATGAATGATACAGGGTTTTGTTTTACTCAAGTTTTCCCAGGGGGGTTGTTAAAATTCCTTAGATCTGGTTCCAAATTAGCTCCAAAGGAAACCGAGTGCTTTATTCTCCCCCTGTCCGGGTAGGGGCTAGGTGAACATTTCCTGAATGGGCAAATAAATGAATAAATGACTTTCTTCTGGACAATGATGAATAAGTTATGCATCCTGGCCATGAGACTTCTTACATATTAACACGCACTATGGGGAGACAAAATCATGTCAAAACATCTCGAGTGAAAGAGACTTTCACTTCTAGTCAAGAAGGAGTAGTAAGGACAGATTCACCCTCCCTCTGGCACAAAACAAACAAGACAAAATGCACGAAACGATGGTTTTCAAGACACCGGCCATTAGGCGACACAGTACGGTGACCCCTGAGAGAGAAAGAGGTGAAGCGAGCCCCGTGAGACCTCGAGAAGTTCTGGGCCGTGACACAGGGAGAGGGGGCCCCCACGCCTCGTGGGTTGAGGAGAGAGAGTGGAGAGTCTGGGGAGACGAACGTAGCTAGAGCTCACAGGATGGAAACTGGGAGGACGAGAGCAAGAGGGGATTTGTGCCTTCCTCTGTAGAGGATCCCCGCAGGCCCTCAGCAGAGTACCGGAAGGACCCGAGGCCAGGGAGGGCCCGCCCGAAAGGACTGCAGGGAGAAGGGCCCAGGGCTCACACAGGCCCCGGAATAGCACCTACTCCCCGAAGCCAGGCAACAAAACATCAGAATTCTTAAGGTGCTGGCCTACTTACGAAGCTCTTGCCTTTGTAGCGGGGCATAATTAGCCCTAGACTAAACACTGCTCTGGTCCTGCCCCAAAAATCTTGAAAGCAAAACCCCAAATGATGTAACTTTTTCTAAGTAATAAAACAGCGTCCTAGAATCTCAAGGATATTTATATCCAGCACCCAAAAAGATAAAATTGATAATGTCTGGCATCCAGGGAAAGATTACCAGGCATGCAAAGAAACAGAAAAACATGACTCACAAGGAAGAGGGAAGAAACCACCAATCAAAATGGGCCCAGAACTGACACAAACGTCAGAATTAGCAAATGAGAACACTGGAACAATTAAAACCACCCCAGATGTTCAAGAAGTCTAGCAATGGCAGAGAAGGTACAAAGAAGACCCAATTCCAACTTCAAACAGTGAAACAGTACAGTATCTGAGATGAAAGCAAACTGGATGGGTTAACAGCAGATTATGCACTCCGGAAGAAAAGATAAGCGTACCTGAAGACACAGCAATCAAATCTGTCCAAAATGAAACACACAGATAAAATATTTTATAAAAAGAACAACTGGTAAGCTCTCAGAAAATTTCAGGTGGCCAAACTTATCTGCAGCTGGAGTCCCCCGAAGGAGAAGAGCACGGAGGGAGACAAAAAATAATTGAGAACTAATGGCTGAAAATTTTCCAAAACAGACAAAAATTATAAATTCCTTGATCTCAAAAGCCCACAAAATATCAAGTAAACTAAATCAAACTGCCCTCTAATCACATGGCTCAAACCTAGTGATAAAGAAAAAAAAATCTTTTTTTGAAGTGTAGTTTTATTATTTTTTTATGCTTTTTTTAATGTTTATTTTTGAGAGAGAGAGAGAGAGAGAGAGAGAGAGAGAGAGAGAGAGAGACGGAGCATGAGCAGGGGAGGGGCAGAGAGAGAGGGAGACACAGAATCCAAAGCAGGTTCCAGGCTCCGAGCTGTCAGCACAGAGTCTGACGTGGGACCCGAACCCACGAACCGCGAGATCATGACCTGAGCCAAAGTTGGATGCTTAGCTAACTGAGCCACCCAGGCGCCCTAAGAAAAAAAATCTCAAAAGCAGTCAGGGTGGGGGGCTGGGAGGGGACATATTACATCTAGAGAAATAAAGAATGACAGCGGTTTCTCCTTAGAAACAGTGTAAGAGAGGAGACAGTGGAGCAACATCTTACAGTACTAGGCAGGGTGGGGTGGAGAACTACTGACCTAGAACCTGAAACCAGGCAAAAAAGGAGTCTTTTGAAAACCAAAGTTAAAATGAAGACTTTTTCAGAAATACCAAAGCAGAAAGAAGTTAGCAGCAGGAGACCTAAAACTTCCAGAAACATTAAAATCTTTAGGCACAAAGAAAACACCACCATGTGGAAACACAGATCAATAAAAAGAAATGAAGGCACAGGAAATGGTAACTACATGGGTAAATATGTAAGATGTTTTTTCATACTTAAATCTCTTTAAAATAGAAATGTTTTGTGGGGTTTATAACATATACACAAATAAAATATGTGATAACAGTAGTATTCAGGTTCAGAAAGAACTGAAACTCCAATAGTACAAAGTCCTTGAAGTATAAAGTTGTATACTGTCACTTCTAGATGGACTGCGGTAAGTTAAAGATGTATGCCAATAAACCCTAAAAAAGGCCCTACAACAACGAAATGAAAGGGTTCTAGTTACAAGCCAACAAAGGAGATAAACTGTCTTTGTTTGCAGATGACATGATGGTCTATGTAGAAAATCTGAAAGAAGTAACAGCAACAACAACGACAAAAAGCTCTTGGAATTAAGTGATTATGGCTACATTGCAGGACATAAGGTAAATATACGAAAGTCAGTTAGCCCCCTGCCCCCAGATGAAATACCTAGGTATAAATATAACAAAATGTGTGTTAGATCTACATGAGGGAACCAATAAAACTCCGACTAATGCAATCAAAGTACTAAATCTATACAGAGATACTACATGTTCATGAATAGGATTGAATATTGTCAAGATGTCAGTCCTTCCCAACTTCATCCACAGAGTCAATGCCATCAAAATAAAAATCCCAGCAGGATTTTACTTTTTTTGGGCACTGACAAACTAGGTCTAAAGTTTATATGGAGTGGCAAAATAAAAATGAACAAACAAACAAACACCCCCCACCCCCCGCCGCCACCCTGACCCAGAAGAGCTAACACAATATCGAAGGAAAAGAACAAAGTCAGAAGACTGGCATTATCTGACTTCAAGACTTACTATAAAGCTACATTAATCAAGACATGGGGGAGGGGAAGCGGAAAAACAAAGTTACAGAGAGGCAAACCAGAAGAGACTCTTAAGGACTGAGAACAAACTAAGGGTGGATGGGGGTGGGGGAGAGAGGGAAGTGGGTGATGGGCAGGGAGGAGGACACTTGTTGGGATGAGCACTGGGTGTTGTATGGAAACCAATCTGACAATAAATTTTAAAAAAAGTGTTATTGGTGAAAGAACAAACAGATCGATGGAACGGAATAGAAACCCGAGAAATAGATCCAGATCAATCTAGCCAACCAACCTTTGACAAGGAATAAAGGCAATACAATGGAGAAAAGATAGTCTTTTCCATGAGTGATCCTAGAACATGTGCATCTAGACACAGATCCTATGCCCCTTCACAAAAATTAGCTCCAAATGTATCATAGACCTAAACATAGAACGCAAAACTACAAAATTCCTGGAAGCTCACATAAGAAAAAAAATCTAGACAACCTTGGTATGGTAAGGACTTTTTTTTTTTAATTTTTTTTTTAATGTTTATTTTTGAGACAGAGCATGAACGGGGGAGGGTCAGAGAGAGAGGGAGACACGGAATCGGAAGCAGGCTCCAGGCTCTGAGCTGTCAGCACAGAGCCCGACGCAGGGCTTGAAATCACGGACCACGAGATCATGACCTGAGCCAAAGTCGGATGCTTAACCGACTGAGCCACCCAGGCACCCCAGTCACGACTTTTTAAATAGGACATTGAAGGCACTCCCCTGAAAGATTTGGTAAGCTGGAATTCATTAAAATTGAAAACCTCTGCTCTGCAAGGACATTGCCAAGGGAATAAGATAAGCCTGGGAGAAAATATTTACAAAACACATATTTGGTTAAAAAAAAAAAAAATCTAAAATACACATAGAACCCTTAGAACTCAATGATAAGAAAACAACTCAACTGAAAAATGGGCAAAAGGTCTGAACAGACAGCTCACCAAAGAAGATAAGTGGATGGCAAATAAGCTTTAAAAAGATGCCCCACATCATAGGTCATCAGAGAATTGCAACTTAAAACACAGGATACCGCTCTGGATCTGTTAAAGTAGCCAAATTCCCAAACACTGACTCCAAGTGCTGGCAAGGATATGAAGGAAAAGAAGTGCTCGTTCATTGCTGGCGCGAGTGCACGTTGGGACGACCATTTTGGAAGACAGTTTGGCGGTTTCTTACAAAACCAAGCAGACTCTTACCATACAATCCAGCAATCATGCTCTTTGCTATTTACCTAAATGATTCCGAAACTTATGACCACACAACACACGCACATGGATGTGATAGCAGCTTTTTCACAACTGTCAAAACTTAGAAGCAACCAAAATGGTCTTCAGTAGATGAATGGATAAATAAACAGGGGTCCATCCAGACCCACGGAATTTTAGACTAAAAAGAAATGAGCTATTGAGCCATGAAAAGACACAGAGGAACCTTAAATACACATTGGGAAGTGAAAGAAGCCAGTCCAAAAAGGCTACACACTGTAGAATTCCAACTCCATGACATTCTGGATAAGGCAAAACTATGGAGACAGTAAAAAGATCAGTGGTTGTCAAGGGATTAGGCGGAAGGATGAATGGGCAGAGGACAGAGGATTTTCAGGGCAGTCAAACTACTCTGGATGATACTATAATACAGACATATGGATACATGTCATTAGACACTTGTTCAAACACGTAGAATTCACAACACCAAAAATGAACCCTAATGTAAACTATGGCTGGTGGGTGACACTGATGTGCCCACGTAGGTTCACTGATTGTGACCAATGCCCCACTCTGGGATAGTGACGGTGGGGGAGGCTGTGAGGGTGGGGGTAAAGGGTATGTAGGAACTCGCTGTACTTTCCACGCAGTTTTGCTGTGAACCTAAAACTGTTGTAAAACAACAATGTCTATTTTATAAAATGGAATCCTAAAAATACTTAAGCCCAAAAGGAGGCAATAAATGAATAAAACAGAAAAAGAACAGTTGGGACAGACAGGAAACCAAAGATCACAGATTTCAACCTAAGCATATTAATGATTATGTTACATGTTAGTAGACTAAACGTGAAAGGGCCCAAATAAAAGGCAGACATTGTCAGGATAAAAACAAAACATAATTTAGAAAGACCCATGAACAAAATGTTGCTTACAAGAAATGCACTTAAAAAGATTTTTTTTAACGTTTGTTTTTGAGAGAGACACAGAGAGACAGAGCACGAGCAGGGCAGAGGCAGAGAAAGAGAGGGAGACAGAATCCGAAGCAGGTTCCAAGCTCTGAGCTGTCAGCACAGAGCCCGACGTGGGGCTTGAACTCATGAACCGTGAGATCATGATCTGAGCTGAAGTCAAATGCTTAACCAAATGAGCTACCCAGGCACCCCAAGAAAGAAATGCACTTTAAATATAAAGAAACGAATAGGTTACAATTGAAAGCATGGGGAAATGCATATCATGCTAACACTCATGCAAAGAAGGCTGGAATGAATATATTAATATCAGAGCAACTGATACTAGGAAGTTAGGAATGTTATTTCATAATTATAAGGGGGCCAATTCATCAAAGGACATAATCCTAAACGTTTATGTACCTAATAACAGAGCTTTAAAATATGTGAAGTAAAACCTGTTAAAGCTGCCAATAAAAACAGAGAAATCCACAACTGTGGGTGCATACTTCAAGACCCTTCTCTCTGCAATTGACACAAGTAAACAGAAAATCAACCAGAACATAAAAGATGACCATCATCAAGTAAGTTGGTCTAATTAACACTCACAGAACATACTACTCAAATAGCAGATATATATTATTTTCGAGTACAGACGAAATAGCGACACAGACCATATTTTCTCAACTACAGGTTTAAGAGAATTTATATCATAGAAAGTACATTCTCTGACAACAATGCCATTATACTAGCAATCAATCTCTAGGAAGAGATCTGGAAAATCTCCAAGTATTTAGAAATTGAACAACATGCTTCCAAATAACCCTCAGGTCAAAGATGAAATTAAATGGGAAAATTAGAAATCATTTTGAATGGAGTGAAAATGAAAACATATCAAAATTTGTGAGATGCCAATACAGGGGTGCTTACTGGGAAATTTATAGCACTGAACACCTACTAGAAAAAAAGAAAAATCGCCAATTTATGATTCCAGCTTCTATATTATGAAATTAGGGACACAGGAATACATTAAACCCAAAGTAAGAAAATAGAGGAAATCATAAATGGCCCAGTAGAAATCACTGAACTAGAAAGCAGGGAATCAATAAAGAAGAACAAGGAAAGCTGAGCTGGTTCTTCAAGCAGCTCGTAGAGTTGGTGACTCTCTAGCCACACTGGTGAGGAGAGAAGAGGAAAGACCCAGACCATCCCGGTCAGGAGGGAGGGGGACGTGCAGAAGACGTGCATGCTCCTGCCCTGCGACCCAACGATTCTGCTCCTAGGCGGGGACTCCAAACGGATGAAAGCACACGTCCACACAAAGCCTTTTACACGAATGGCTGTAGCTGATTGTATTTTTAATGGCCACAACCTGGAAGCAAGCCAAATGTTTTCGTACGGGCGGAGGGGTAAGGAACGCGTGTTGTGAGCATACGACGCACCGCGACCCAGCCACAGAAAGAACACACTGTGGGTTCACGTCGCGATATGAATCTCTCTCGACGCAGCTGTTCTGAATCCATGAGGCGGGCTACGGTAGCACACAGCGTAAGTGTCTGCAGACAGGAACCTCTAGGCAGTGAGAAGTGACCTACAGGAATGGAAGGGAGACTGGTGACCGGGAGGAGTGCCAGGAGGGCGCAAGAAGGCCCTGGCAAGGATGAGGCGAGGACAGCGGCTTCGGCGAGTACACAGACTCCCGCTGCTCCGCTTGGCTCTTACAAGCACACCCGCTACCAATACCTGCCTCGCTAACCAAAAGAAATCCAAGGCGGATTTTGTTATTGTAAAAAAAATAGAAAATAGAAAATAAAATCAAGGCGAGAAGCAAGGAGAGCGCTCAGTGTTCACTCTGCAGCCAGCCATCACAGGGGCCGCACAAGCCCCGAGCAAGGAGAGTGGTGCCACCGACTCCTTCCCGGGAATGGCACGTGGGGTCACGCTGCCGTGGCCTGAGGAGCCGTGTCTGTGAGTATCTGTGCTTCACCTCCATGTATTTTGTGCATCTGTTAGCAAGACGTGTCCTCAGGGCTCCAAAACGCCCAAGAGAGGTTCTTTTTTGGGTCTGGTGACGGCTACGTAACTGCCACGAAAGGTTTCACAGGAACACCCGGCTTCTGGATAGCAGAGGAAACCTACATACGTTTCTCCAAACTTACCGAACTGCACGTTTCAGATGTACTTTACTGCGTGCTAATCAGACCTCAACAAAGCTGCTTATCAAAATCCGAAGGCTGGCCAGGGTGCAGCCATGTTTCCTTTCATTACTGGCCCCCAGGCAGGCCTTGTATGACATCCAGTCACTGCTTAATCTGAATGCAAGGAGGGGGTACTTGCTCAGAAGGGACTGAGTCGCTTCGTTCCGTGTCACAGCCCAGCCGAGAGGAGGGGGACGGGCGTGGGCGGGCCCCGCGGGACTCTGGGGTCACCAGCGCCCTCCAACCTCATCGCGGCCGGAAGCACAGCTGCTGCGCCCGCCTGGGATGGACGAGGACCTCGGCTCAGAGAGGGGACTTCTTCCCCGGGGTCTCCTTGCCAACACGAGAAAAGGGTCTCACCAAAAGCTTCGGTGTAAATGGAGCAATCCTCTGACGTACGTTTACGTTTGTTCACAATCTGTATCAGGTTAAGAGTTAAAAATTGGTGACTACTTAACTGTGACTTTAATGTTTCGAATCGGCCTCACCGTTTTTTAACCTGTGAATCTAACACGTCCCGGCCCTTGGTCGGGTACTACCTACCCGTCCGCACGCGGCCGTTTCTGCCCGGGGCGCCACTGTGTGCGCACCAGGGGCTGCGGGACAGCTGCTCCACGGCCTGACCTGGGGCAACGTGTGATTTCGTGGCGGGGGAAACCTGTGAGGTGGCCTCACTCCCAGGGCCATGGTCAGCATGAAACAAGCCAGGGCCCAGGAGAGCCGCGGGAGGCGCGGGGCACTGCCTGGAGACCAGAGGACCGCCCGTCCACTGCAGAACGTACCCTCGCCTCCCGGGGGCCTCCCCTGCCACCACCCCACTTCCGGGGACGACAGAGGGCATCTGGATCAGGCCCTGACCAGCCACTTCTCCCGGGACTCGTTCCCGTCGCATACAGCGGTGCTGACGGTCACCCGGATCGCGGCCGCCAGCGCCCCTCGCAGAGCCTGGCGTGCGGCAGCCCCTCCCCTCCTGCAAGTCTTCACACCCGGTGTGGCCGCTGTGTGTGCGGGTGCGTGCTGGAGGAGGAGGGGCGGTGGGTTCATTTAAAATTTAACTTGCTTTCTTCTTCCCACAGGGAAAAGGAGTGGGAACAGGTCTCTAAAAATAACCTGGCCTGTCAGAGCTGGTAACCGTCAGGCAGGGCAAAGACAGGGCTGCTTGGGGAAGGAGCACAGCGAGGCACGGGGAGGACTCCCAGCTCCGGACCCTCCGCCGCTGACGCCTGCCAGGCTCAGGGGCCAGTGAGCGGTCCACACCCTGGGCCCAGGACCGCCTCTCAGGCCAGGCCGTCGGAACACGGCTTGGGTACTTCCTGACAACCGCCACCACGGAAGTCATGGCGCCTGGGCCAAAGGCTTCCCCCCCGCTCCTCGACCCTACCCCTCACACACCTGCAACGCCCCGTCTTCCTTCGTCAACACCTGCAACACCCCGTCTTCCTTCGTCAACACAGACGGAGGCTCAGAGAGGGTGGGAGCCTCCCCCAGGCCACCCAGCTGGCCTGAGGCCTGAAAGTTCAGCGTGTCTGGGATGCCTGCCGGGCACCAGGGCCCCCCGCGTGTGGAGGTGTGATTCTGGTGCCCTCCCACAGGCTCCGGGGTGGCCGTTCACGTGCAACGGGAGGGACTGCGGGCACTCCAGCCACGGCCTGTGCGGCGCTTGGGCTCTATCCACCTCCTACCTTCCTCTCCAGGGACGGAACGCGCCCAGCAGAGGTGTGCACGGCTAGAGGGAAGGAACCCCCGAGATGGTTTCAAACTGCCAATCCCGGGGGTCGCAGCCCAAGCCCCACACAAAGTCAGCCCCCCACGAGTCTCAGCAGATTCACCCACAAACCCGGACGGGGGACCAGACCGGAGGCCCTCTGCCACTGCTCTCCAGGTCAGCCCGGAGGGATCTGGAAGCAAAGTCCGCAGGAAAAGCACTTCACACGGAATGCTGGATTCTGACAGGGAAACGTCTATACACTAAGATGAAAACCGTGGGAGTGAACAGAGTGCAGCCAAGACCGGCGTGAGTGTCAAAGTAAGCACGACACAGTTCTAAGAGCCTGGAGCTCCCGTCTGGGGAAGTGCACCGCCCACGTACGCGTGGGGCCCACACGCGCAGTGCTCCCCTCTCTGGGCAGCCGCGAGACAGCCGCCCCGGCCTCGGCCCCAGGCGACAGCACAGAGCCCAGTTGGGGGGGCCGTACCGCCACGGGACAAGCCACACCCTCCTCTGCCTGCCACCCAGCTCACTGGGAGCCCCACCGAGGGGGTCTCGGCACCTTGCCCACACCACCACGCTCATCACAGCGGCCTCACCGGACCTGCCTTCGCACGCCTGTTTAGACTTGGCCTCACCATCCCCCGTGCTACTCAAATTTTAGCCCAGCTGAGCCATACTTTAAGACGAGGAAGGGCTGCCTGCCTGGATTATGCCTTCTAGGGGTCCCGCGCTCCGTGGCTGTCATCTCGTGGAACCCGGAAACGCACCTGCATGGCCAGGATCCTCGTGCGCATCGGCGGTGTGGGGAGGTGGGGGTGGGAGGGAGAGTCGTGAGGATACCTGGAGCCTTGGCCATGCGACATCCACGTGGCCTCCTGCCCTGGCCAGACACAGCACGTGCTGTTTGCTCACGTCTCCGGGGCTGGGAGAAAAGGTAGGCACACCTTTGACCCCGTCCCAGAGGGAGGCAGGTGATAGAGGGTGGAGGAGGGAAGCCAGACTGAAGCAAGCGTCTTACTGAGGAAGGACAAAAAGGCAGCCTTATTGAGCGAGATCTCAACACCGGGCTGAGCACATCCATTTTATTAACAGTCTCGATTGGAACATGTGAGATCAGTAATCTGATTAAGGAGGGTTTCGCTGGCTGCCTCCTCCCGCTTTCTCCCCTCCGCCGCCCCTCCCGACTGCGGGCAGGACATTTGGTATGGATCATCTTTCTCAGTAATGGGGTTATTTGGGGCCTGGCTGGGCTGGGGAACATGACGACGTGTCGCTGCTGAGCTGGGACAGCAGGTGTTTGTCGATGCATCTGTGGAAAATGCTCACAGCACAATCTCTGCATCAGGACACACACGCGGGCAAGGACACCGGGAAATTGAATCTTATTACTAATTAATGGCTTTAATGCCTATGATTAGGCCTGAAACACAGTCTATTTTCCCAAAGATAAGTTTAGCTCTGTTTGAACCAGGAACCCAAGTGCTCTGTTAACGCTGACGCCAAAGAGCTCAGCTCTGCTAATCAAATTCAGAAGTTCTGAATCGACCGCCTAGATTTTCGAAAACCGTCATCTGAGAATAAATGACACCAGGAGGGCGGCTTTGTTCTCTAGCAAGTGCCACGGTGGGGGTGGGGGGTGAAGGAGCACAGGTGTGGGGTGCAAAGGCCCAGGGGTCCATGCTGACTGGGCAAGGCTTGCATGCCAGGTCCTGTGGCCGGAGACTCAGCCCTGGGACTCAGGGTGTGGGGAACGTTCCAAAGGGTGGGGGTGCAGAGCAGGGGTTTGGGATGGGGGCGATTCTGCCTCCCCCCACCACAGGGCATTTGATAATGTCTGCAAACAGTTGTGTCTGTCACATTTGGGGGAGGGGCACCACTGGCATCTAGCGGGTAGAGGCATGGGGTGCTGTTGGACCTCCCATGGGGCACGGGACAGCCTCCGACAAAGCAGCATGCAGCCCCAAACGTCCACACTGCTGAGGGGAGGGCATTCAGCGTAGGACACGGGGCCCGTCGGGAGCACACGACACCTCCTGCCGAGACAGGGTCAGTGCCTCCGGCCGGCCGGCCACAGACGTCACCTGCAGCCCGCGTGCACATGCACGCTCACGCGCTCACCCCCAGGCGTGCACGGGGTGTGTGGCGGCGTGAGTGTGCCCCCACCGGGCAGAGCAGCAGCCTGCTGGAGGAAGCCCCGAGCATTGGGCTGGAGAGGCAGGCCAGGGCCAGGCCGCAGGGGCCCTGCTTCTCTGGCCTGTGAAGACAAGGACCCTCCGGCCCCCAAAGACAGCGAGTCCTCTGCCCACGGGCACACAGTGAGCAGCAGCTTGGTGGACGCCGAGGCCTGAGCACGGCAGAGCTGGCGTCCATGGGCCAGCGAGAGCAGGTCTCAGCCTGCACCACCCCTGGGGCAAAGTGCCACTGTGTGGCTGGACTTGAAATCCTCTTGTCCAGAGACGTTAATCAACAGCAGCTGAATATCACCATCATTCACAGGAAAGCAGAGTGACAAAAGGCCTCCTTGGGAGGCCATCAGTCAGCAGGACAGGAGCTGGCTGCTGGCAGGGTCGCAGCCAACAGGACTTGCTTGCTGCCTAAGACGACTGACTCACTGGCCTTGCACGCCCAACTGGGAGGTCCAAGCGGCCCAGCCATCGGGGGCAGAGGGGCCTGTGTCACTTACCAGGCTGTGTGCCCTGGGTGAGACGCTTAACTTCTCTGAGCCTTGTTTCCACCCCTCTTATAATGGGACACAATTCTTGCCTCCCAAGGTTGCTATAAGGACTAGCCTGTGAGGGGGGGATGCTGGGGGGCTAGCACAGAGGGACCATATTATGGATGAAGGCATTTCCGGGACTGGCCTGAGGGTCCAGAGCTGGTTGCAGGGCAGAACGAGCTTTCTAAAGGCCAAAGGAACCATGTCTGACTCTGCCCAGGACACTCGAAGGTTCGCCTTCCAGCCCAGGTTCTGGCCCCCTACCTCCACCCTGCAGTGCTCCCCTCCGTGGGGGCACCTCTGTGCCCTGTGTAGCAGCCTCAGCCTGACTCCCAGCAGATGCCCCTTCACTCGTCATTCTGTGGCTGCTCCCATTGGACTGGGTCCCACGCCCCCACCTCAGTTAACAGGACAGGCTCCCGGGGCCGGGCAGGGCCCTGAGGACGCAGGTGGCAAGGGTCTGCCTGTTTACAGGCAGCAGGTGAGGGGCGGGCCACGAGACCCGGAGCCCGTCCTGCTCAAGCAGCTCTGAACTGGAAAAGAGGCGCTTTCCCTTCCCAGCTGAGTTGGCGAGGGGGGCGGGAGTAATCAGAAGAGGCCCTGAAAACCACGTTTGGGATTGCAGGGGCCTCTGCACCCCTGTGCCCGGGGCCCTGGAGGCCCTCCTTTGCCACCACCCCTTTGGCCGCGGCACCAGTTCCATCACGTGACCCCACGAGCACCGTCCCAGCTCAGAGCCTTCTTACACCCAGGAGCTTCTCCCTCGAATGTTCTTTCCTTCCTGCAGGTCTCCTCGGAGAGGCCTTCCCCGACATCCCTCCTCACCTCCGTCACCTCCTCGCCCTTCTTGACTCTGCTTTTCCTCATGGCGCTTGGTGCCCGTGGACAGACTTCCGTCGTGTCCTCCTGCCCCCTGGCCCTCTGTCCTGGCTCTGTCCAGGAGCTCAGAGACTCGGTTTGGGACCCCACCCGGCACTGTCCACGACAACACCCTCCCTGGCTGCCCCCAGCATTCGCCAAACCATTGTACAACACAAATAGGGTTGCCCGAAGTTGCCGTCAACAAACAGGTGTATCAGGAGAAATGGGTTCCAAGGCCAAACAGGGACGTTCTCAACAACAAGGGGGACTTCCTGGAGCCTCAACTGTGCCGAGGGCAGTGGTCCCCACAAGGGGCTCGGGGATGCACTTTGGGAACCCAGGTGTGAACATGCACTCCCCGGGAGCGGGACAACGACCTGGCCATCCTTTCTGGCCCTGTTCCTGGCACAGAGCGGGCCACTGTGTCCCCCTGTTCCCAGCAGACTGAGCTTTCCCTCTACTCTGTCAGGTCTGGGCCACCATGAGAGGGGTCCTGGGGCACACTGTGCCTGCCCGGGGGCTCTCGGTGCCTGAACCTCAGAGGGTCTGGTGGTGACAGGTGCTGAGTCAAGACGTGCAAACTGTGCAGCCCTGCATCCCAAACAAGCAGCACGGAACTACTGAGGTCACTGTACTTTTAAGGCCGTTCATGTGACAGAGGCTGTGTGTGTCCTGAAAGTGATCTGACGTCAGGCCCGTGGCCTGAGACGGTGCATCTGCTCCTTTCCTAAGCCTGGGTGAAGAAAGCAAGGGAACAGAAGGGCAGGGACCAGGATTTATGAAGTACCTACTATGAGCTGGGTACCCCTTGTACCCTAACTCACCCAGTCCTCTTAGCTCCCTGAGAGACAGAGCTTGGTGGGTTCTTATGGACAGAGTGAGGACATGCACAAAGGCTGATTCTTTGTACCGAGCTGGGCTCTTTATACACAAGGCTCAGGGGTGAAACGTCCTGGTCCAGGTCCCTATAGGCCATAGTGGGTCAAGGATGGGGACCCAGGTGTCTTGGCTGGCACAGATCCCGTTCCTCACTACCAGGTCTGTATCCTGCCCGTGACCCCATCCACCCACAACTGCAGCGGGAGAAAGGCCACCCAGGCTGCCACCGCGCACCCCCAGTGACCTCTCTGTGGGCCCTCCGGCAAGACCCCGTGCTTCTCCTGGACACAGGGGTCTCAAACACTGCTCAGAAGTCGGGTATTTGGTCAGATAATCCCCAAGGACCTTCCAGCTCAGGAAGTCTGTGCTTCCATGATTCAGAAACGGCTTTCCCCCAGATCTCGCACGGCTTAATTGCCAGGCAATGCAGCTGATAGGATCTGTAATCAAAGCTGGGTGGTGGGGGCGGGGGGGAAGAGGTGAGGTCATCAGTAAGGGGACACTTTGATGAGCACTTACGACCATCATTTAGCCTCTGAAAGCATCCTTTTCAATTATCAGAAAAATAATCCACGAACTAGCCTGAAACCCAGAGCACGCGGTTTGAGTGTGGTAAGTGACCAGAGAGCATGGCACCCGCCCAGTCCCCGTGAGGCTCAAGAGGTGGGAGGCAGACCTTTGCAACTGAAAACGAGCCAAGCCTGAGCCAATTAGCAGCCTGAGATCAATTCTCAAAATGGCACGGGAGGGAACAGGGACCCCGGTGCATGAATGCTTAGGGTCCTCAGCCCATGGTGGACAGTCACCGAGCAAATCCAACAGAGGAGACGGCCAGGCTCAGGCTCAAACTGCTTTAAGAACCAGACATCCTTAGTGCAGCAAGGCGGCGGTGGGGGTGGGAGCTCACTGGAGATGCTTCCTTTCCTTTCTGTGCTGCTCACAGCGATAGCCACAAAAGTTAGCCCCCGAGCAGTGTCCTGGGCTGCTCAGGGTGCTCAGAGCTCAGCTCTGCACTGTGGGGCGCCCTGAAAGTCCCTTAGGGATGCTGGGGCTCAGAGGAGTCCACCTCAGTCGCCTGACAGGCCTGTTCCAGCCCCCCACCCAAGGCATGTGCTCAAAACCAGGGTGATGGCAGTCATGCCCACCCTAGCCCCAAACCCTCCCAGCCCGGCCACCACTAATCTCATTTCCATCTCGGTACATGTGCCCACTGTGGACATTTCACACGAACGGAATCATACAATAGGTGGGCTTTTGCGTTTGCCTTCTTTCAGTTGGCATGAGGTTTTCAAGATTCATCCATGTAGCGTGGGTCAGTACTCCATACCTTTCTATGGGAGGATAACGCCTGCCATGGGGATAATTCACATTGTGTTTATCTGTTCACCAGGTGGCAGACGCTTGTGTGGCCTCCACTCTTCAGCTATTATGAATCATGATGCTATGGACATTCATGTATGTAAGTTCTTGTGCAAACATTAAGTTTTCAATTCTTTTGGGGATATATACGTAGGTGTGGAATTGCTGGGCCATACGGTAACTACATGTTTAACGTTTTGAGGAACTGTCAGACTGTCTTCCAAACCAGCTGTACCATTTTATATTTCTACCAGCAATCTAAGAGGTTCTCCACATCATCACCAGCACTAGCCATCCTAGCGGTGAGAAAGCATTTACTGTGCTTTTGATCTGCACTTCCCAAATGATTAATAGCGAACATCTTTTCATATGTTTGTTGGCCATTTGATTTTTCCTTGAAGAAATGTTCATCCTACTCCTTTGCCCATTTTTAAATTGGGTCATTTATCTTCATTGTTGAGTTGTAAATTCTCAGAATTCTTAACTACTCTGGATACTGGTCCCTTATCAGATACATGATTTACAAATATTTTCTTCCATTCTGTGAGTTGTCTTTCCACTTTCTTGATGGTGCCCTTAGGAGCACAAAAGTTTCTAGTCTTGTTGGAGACCAATTTGCCTTTTGTTGTTGTTGTTGTTGTACTTTGGTATCCGATCTGGGGAAAATAGGGCCAAATCCAGGGTCATGAAGATTCACTGCTATATTTTCCTCTAAATGTTTTATAGTTTTAGCTTTTACAAAGTAAGTATTTGATTCATTTAGAAATAATTTTTACATGTGGTATGAGCTAGGGGTCCAATTTTGTTCTTTTGCTCAGGGATATCCATTCAGTTGTCCCCGCACCATTCATTGAAAAGACTACTCGTTCTCTATAGAACTGTCTTACCATCTGGTTAAAAATCAATTCGTTAATGTGAAGGTTTATTTCTGGACACTCAATTTTATTCCACTGACCTATACGTCCATTCTTGTGCAAGAACCACACTATCTTGGTTACTAATAACATTATAGTAAGTTTGAAATTTGGAAATGTAAGTTGTTCAACTTTGTTCTTTTTTCCAATATATTTTGGCTGTTCTGGGTCCCATGGATTTTCATACAAATTCTAGGAGCAGGTTGTCAATTTCTGCCAAGAAGCCAGCTGGGATTTTGATCAGGATTGTGTTGACTCTATAGATCAGTTTGGAGACGATGGAAATCTTACAAAATTAAATATTCCAATCCATGAACAAAGGATGTCTATTTACTTAGAGTTTTTAACATTAAAAAAAGTTTTTTAATGTTTATTTATTTTTGAGAGAGAGAGAGAGAGAGAGCACAAGTGGGGAGGGGCAGAGAGAGAGGGAGACACAGAATGTGAAGCAGGCTCTGAGCTGTCAGCACAGAGCCCGATGCGGGGGCTCGAACTCCTGGACTGTGAGATCATGACCTGAGCTGAAGCCGGACGCCTAACCGACTCAGCCACCTGGGTGCCCCAGGTTTTTTAACATTTTCAAAAGTTTCTTTCAAGGTCGTTTTATAACTTTCAGTGTATACTTCTTATGTTAGATCTATTCCCAAGTATTTTATTATCTTTGCTGCTACTGTAGACAGGATTGTGTTCTTAATTTCATTTTTGGATTGTTCATTGCTGGTATACAGAAATACTGGGTATACCAACTTGTATGGGAACAGAGACTTAATCAGAGCTGGGATTGAAAAATGTTACCTTAGTATCCTAAAAAAAGCTTCTGGAGATACTGGAAACGTTGAACTTGGTGGCTTAAAACAACGTAAATTTATTCTCTTATAGTTCTGGAGTCAGAAGTCTGAAATTAGTATCACGAGGCTAGAAAGAAGGTGTTGGCAGGACAGCATCCCTCTGGAGGCCCTAGGGGAGGTTCTGTTCCTTGTTTCTTCCAGCTTTTCACAGTTGCTGGCACTCTGGCTTGTAGCCACATCACCCAACCTCTACGTCCAGGGTCGCAGGGCTTTCTACGTGTCACAACCACCCTCAGAACGATACATGTGATTGCATTTGGGGCCCATGCAGATAGAAAATCCAGGACGACCCTATCTCAAGTTGCTTAACCTAATCACATGTGCAAAGACCACTTTTTTGGCCATATATGCTCAGATTCCCAAGGTCCCGGGGATGAGGACTTGTACACCTTTTGGAGGGCCGTTTCTTGCCCACCACACTGCCCTTTGTGCAGCTGAGGATAACTCTGCAGACGAGAGGAATCCTATAACCCCATCATCAAATACGGACTCTCAATCTGTCTGAACCTCCACTCCTCACTGGCTCCAAAAGGGCCTCACAGTTACATTTTCCATTCAGTTGCAGAAGGCTCTGGTAGAACCTGTACTCCTGAACCGAATGACCACCATGAAAACTCTACGCCCTGTCTCCACCCGTCCGCGCTGAGCCCTGGGCCAGGCAATGTAGCGAGTGAGGCCAGACAGCCTTCTGGAAGGCCCTGCAGTTCCATGGGCTGGGTCTCCACGGGTCATTCATTAAACGTTTACCGAACCTGGGTCTGTGCTGGGCACAGGGACCCTGAGGCCAGTATAACGTCACTGCTGCCCTCAAGACACAACCCCACTTGTTCAGCACCTGCTGCCACCTGTACAATATGAGCTATGGGCCTCAAGCAGGCCACCTGTTGCCTCCGGGCCCCCGGCCTCTCATGACTCCCCCCTCTGCGGCCCGGAGACTGGGTGCTCAGTACCCAGCGGACATGGCCTCAGGCCTGTTCTTACCTCCATCCAGGCAGAGGCTCTGGGCTGGGGTCCTCAGCTGTGACACTTTAGGTCACTTCCCCTTTCTGGGTCTCAGTCTCCTCCTCTGTCTGCAGACGGTTAAGCTAGAGGGTCTGGAGGAGGCTAGGAGGCTGTGTGGTCCCACCTGCCCGTCCCTCCAAGAGGAGGGAGCTCACAGCCAGGGGGGCTGCCCTGGAACGAGGACGGGGCCTCTTTCCCTGGCCTCCTCATCTCCTTGAGCAGGGTGGGGGCCACAGGCTCGTCCCCACACCCCACGGAGCTCCTGCCGGAGGGAGATTTCCACAGCAGGCCAGTGGATGACACTGCAGGGACCCTAGGCTCCGCAGGAACAGAGGAGGAAGCGGCTGGGATGTGTGCTGCACAGGGCAGGCTGCTGGGCCCCGGGGAGAAGCGTCTCCTGGTGCACAGTGGGGTTTTGGCAGTTCTATGGAAAAACGGTTTTTCAGAAGGAAGCTATACATCAAATGGAATATTTTTAATATGCATTCATCTATTTATCAAGCACTTGCTGAGGGCCTTGGAGATGCCCAGGCCAGACGCTGGCTCAGCTGCAGGCCCAGGGAAATGAGAAGCTATGGTCTGTTCCGTGAGTGGGGAGCCAGAAGTTCTAGCACACGGCACTGATCATCACTGCGCTCCTGTACCTGGACCTTCACACGCGTGCCGTCCTCAAGTCCCACAATGCCCGTGCCCTGAAGCAAGAGACGGAGACCCTGCTGAGCGAGCGGGACAGATGCTGGGGGGCTCCCTGGGAAAGATGCTGGGGAGCCCCCAGCTGCGCCCCTGCTGGCCGTGCACGTGGCAGAGGGGCCCAACAGGTGGGGCAGGAGCACGTGACAGACACATGAGGGGACCTCGTGCTCCCTCTTTCCCACACTGTCGTACGGATGAAGCTGGCGGTGCCGGCCCCCGAGACGGTGAGGGACAGCCAGCACCCGCTTTGTCACGTGTCACGTGGGGCTCTCCCAGTGCAGCTGCCCAGGGATCAGGGCCAGTGTGCAGACGAGGGGGCACCCACTGGCTAGGTCTCTGTGCTCCCCTATCCGCACACAAGCCGGCCGAGGTCAGGCTGGAGCTAGTCATAAGGAGCCGCATGCCCGAGCAGCTAAGGTTTGCAGAGCCCTCACCGAGCCCCGTTCCAGACATCTGAGACACGTGAGCTCACTCAGCCCGCACACAGCCTTCTGAGGGAGGTGCTGGTGTCACCTTCACTTTACGGAGGAGGACAGTGAAGGCCAGAGAGGCTGTGTGGTCACACACACAGCCGCCCCCGCCTCCTAACCCCCACCATAAAATCAAGAAGGAGGGGAGGCACATGAGCCGATAGAGAAGCGGTAAGCTTTTGATGCCCGCCCTGGAACCAGCCACTTCGGCAGGCGCCCCAGCATGCCTTCGCCTCGGGCGATGCCCCCAGGAGTCGACAAGGCAGGGACTGGCACTGTTGAGATGGGAAAATCCGGGCTCGCAGAGCTTAGGTAAGTTTTGCAAAGTCCACACAGAAGGCCAGATTTAAATTCGCCTGCCCTGAACACATACACTGCGTGGCCTTGGCCTCATTCCCACACAGGTCATGGAGCTGGCGAGCACCCCGAGGTTGGGGACGGGGCAGTCTGACTGCTCACACACGGGGCGCTGGGGCAGGATGGCTCAGAGCAGGGATGGGTGGTTCCGGCCAAGTCACGGTCACTCCCGGCACTCACGAAAGTGGCGTGGGTCACGCCAGACGGCCTCGCCACCTGACAGGGCAAGCCCCAGCCCTCACAACCCGTGACTCCTCAAAGCCTGGCTTTTCAGGAAGGCATCTCATCCTAGAAAATCCTGGTACTTCTCCATCACTCAGAGCATCAGAAGTTTAGCCAGAGACGCTGTGGCTGTCTCAGAAATACACAGGCGTGGCAAGAACCGGGCCGGCACGATCACCCAGACTCCTCTCCGGGGGACAGGGACAGCTGGCTTCCACCCACGCCTCGGGCTGGCCGGCCCTAGGACACACTTGAGGGTCGACGGGCCCAGCGCGCAGGGAACTGGCTCTTGTGGGGGGACAAGGAGGGGGCCGTGTTCGGGGGAAGAGGCTCCCTCAGACACTTCGTATCCAGACCACCCGAAGGGCTGCCGGGCGCGGCAGCGCACGAGGTGTGGTCAGAGCGCAGGCGAGGCCTCCCCTGCCCTCGGCCCTCAGATGCGCTCTCTTCCCCTTGAAGAGGAGTATGGTAGCCAACTGTGCGCAGGGCTGCCGCCAAGATGAGATGCGACAGGGCCATGCACGCGGTCAGACCCTGTGAGACGCCTGCACTGGCCCCAAGGCAGACGCTCAGTAATGGTCTCTTCTGCGGGCAAGGTAGCGACTGCTGTTTGTTTCTGACGATGGTGGAATGTGCTCCATGCAGCACATTCTGTTTGGAAAAATGACGGTCTTTGCCTCTAACGCTAAGAGCTGGTCTCTGGTTTGGGAAATAAAGCTTTGTGCTGGAAGCAGCAGTGGGGTTTGCAGCGTGGAGAGGCAGGGAGAGAGGGTGTGGGTGCGTGTGTGTGTCTCCGTGGCACGAGGGAGTCTGTGTGTTACTTCGTGTGTCCTGTTCTGTGTCTGTGTGATGCTGCGTGTGTCTGTGTGTTCTATCTGCGTGTCTTCATGTTGTGTATCTGTGTTGCGTGTATTGCTATACTGTGTGCATGCGTCTGTGTGCCGTACGTGTGCATCTGTCTCTATGCTGTGGTGTGCGTGTCTGGGCGTGTGGCCGGGAGGAAGCCTAGAGCAGCCGGCCACAGCCTTCCCTCCAGGGGGGAGGTGGGGACGGCACCCCGCTCCCTGCTGGACCCCGCACGGGGTCGCGGCACGGCGGCCAGGCCCAGAGCCCAACCCCTCGGGCCAGAATCATCTCTGGGCAGGCAGCTGGACCAGAAGACACGGCCTCTGCCCTGGGGCAGCCAGACACACACGAGTCCCTCGAACGTGGCTGGGCACCCACTCCTGTGACAGGCCGTCCCGGCAAGTGGTACATTAGACCATCAACAAACGGTTCCCGTCTGGATTCACGGGTGGCGACGCCCAAAGAACGTCAAACCCTTTCTCCTCATGGGACACAGATCTCTCTCAAGAAGGACGTGGTGCGTCCTCCAGCCTCTTGGAGCCTGGTTCCCGCTCATCACCTTCCCGGGACAACCGTGCCGCAGAGGGATTTCTCTTTTGGTCACTTTGCCAACAATCATAAGTGAACGCTACCCGAACACGGCATCTGAACTTTCGGTGAATTCACCAAGTCAGAAGCCAAGGTTTTTCCCACGCGCCTTTGAAGCCGCCAGTCAGCAGACAAAACACCAAGACCACCACTGTCGACCCTTCTGAGGACAGGGCACCACAGGCAAAGCACAGATAAGCCGCTCAACTTGTCCTGCTAGGCATTTACCACAAAAGGGAAAACACGTGACCATGAACCGTACCAAAGCTGTTTCTAAAGCTGCCTCCAAGTGCAGTCTCGTCCGAGGCAGAGTCGGCAGGGTGTGCCCTGTGCCAGCGACACAGCAACTCCGCAGCCCCACGACCGGGAGTGAGTGTCCCCTTTTCAGAGCACCCGAAGGCTGGCTGTACTGAGGGGAGGCACACCGGGGGCTGGGGAAAGTGGGAGCCTACCGAGGGCCACCGGGCGGCTGCCTGCTCCAGAAAGGGCAGCTGTGCAAGTGCTCGGTGCGGACGGTACGGATTTCCTTCCCACCCGGTCACCCTTTCGCTGCGGACGGCACAGGGGTTGGGGGGGGGGGAATCTCTTTCTGACCCAGTCACCTCTGCTGCCTGGGACGCTCAGCTGCCCCCTGAGGTCCCGCCCTTCCAGCCCCATTCCTCCTCCCCTCCCACTGCAGCCTCCATTCTCTCTCGGGGGTCCCCACAGACCAGCCACGTCACGCCCAGACCCGCACCAGCCGCCGGCACATGCCCTACAGCCGTGGCTATGCCCACCGCAGCCACGTTGCCACGAGATAAATGACCGGCAATGGTGGGCCAGCGCCCAGGTCACCAGCACTTTCCCAAGGGCACGAACATCCACCAATTCCCTTGCCTTCCCCGTGCCCCCAGTCCCCGCTCCCACCTTGCTCCCTGATGGCTCCCTGAGCAGGTGTTGCTGTGGGCGCACCTGCCTTGGGTGTAGACCACCGGGGACCTGGAAGGACATGGTGGTCCGGATTCGGGGGACGGGTGGACGGCACACACAAATTCGTCTCCGTGGCCTCCTGACACCCGCCAACAGAGCAGCAACAGAATAAGTGAGGCGTGAAGCCAGGAGGAGGAAGAGGTAACAGCCGCTGAGGAAAGAGAGCAGCTAACTCTGGGGAGAAGGGAGGAGGAAGGCCACTGAACACAGCGGCAGGTGCCAAGGAGGAGGGAGCAGGGTGGGAGGTGAGGGGTGGGGTGCTGGCGCAGGAGACACATGAGGCTAATGCGACCCGAGGCTGGCGGCATGGACCCTGGGTCCGGGGAGCTGAGCGACACAGCTCAGGACCTCATGAGTAGATGACATCGTGTCGGCAGCCTGAAATTGGCTATCGTAGGAATATGTGCGTCTCTGAACCCAGCGAATGCCACCAGCCAGAGCTTCCCCCCGGCCCCTCCCCCCAGACAGCTGGCTGTTAAACATTTACCAGCACATCACTGTTTAAATGCCTGGACCTCGGTCCAAGAGGACAGAAGGCGTATTCTCGACAGAAGTTGAGCAGAGGAGCCTGTGGACTCCACCCCACGGCATCAGACACGGAATGCTGGGAAGAACAGCGCCTTCTCTGACCTGCTGGCCCTCGTCAGCAGATCTGGGGGTCGGTCCAGAGTGAAGATCGGAGCATCCGGGCAGTGTGAGGGGTCCCCGAGGAACTGGAAAGGCCCCCCTCCCCGACAGGAATGAAAGCTCAGGGGCACAGTCCTCTGGAGAAACCTTTCCAAGGAAAGAGCCCAGATAACGGAGAAGAGGAGAGCAGGGAAAAACAGAAGCCGTGTGGGAGCCGAGAAGACATCACAGCCGACTCTACCTGATAGTCTCAGAGGCCCCAGAGAAGGCAGTCCGTCCGCGAGGAAAGAACTGGATGCTGTGAAAAGGGGCAGTCGGACAAGGAAGAGCTCTTGGAAATTAAAAGCGTAACTGGAAAAACACAAGAAATGCAGGACACGGACTGGAGACACACTTGTGGACATTTCCTGGGAAGCAGAATAAAAATTCTAAGAGATGGAAAATGGGGAGAAAAGAAAATCAAAGGGCCAGCTAAGGAGACCCCACCTCTTCTTCACACGCACCCTGGGAGAGAACACAGAGGGAGCAGAAGGGGTGATTATTAAAGAAATCGTAGGACAGATTGTCCTGCTTTTTCCTTCCTTAGTGAGACGGCCCACTAAGGGCCCCGATGACTTTCACGAGAGCAGCTCCAGGAGACATCATGAGAAATTAGACAAGCCCAGAGGAGGAAGACAAGATACCAAAGGCTCCCAGGAGAAGCAGGAGGGTTACTCACAAAGGTCAGCAATTCAGAATTGCCGGAGCAGCAGACTTCTCACCAGGAGCTTAGAAACTCATGTTTTAAATACATAAGTTTTTGGAAGCTGGAAGACGGAAGAAATGCCCTCCAAATTCCAAGGGAAAGAGAATTCCAAGTTCTAAATCCAGGCAAATAATCAGTTAGGTTCGGGGGAGAATAAAGATACCTTTCAGACACGCAATACTTCAAAACTATTTTTTCCTGTGTGTTCTTTCCTGGCTCAGCACTCGAGGATGCGCTCCAGCCAGCTGAAGGAGGAGACCTGGTGTGAGAAAGCAGGGGCAGGAGAAGCAGGGCTCGGCCCAGAGGAGACACAAAAGGGCGGCCGGGCCGGTGGGGGCGCTCAGGACATCTCGCTGCTGGGCAGCCTGAGGGCGCACAGACCAGAAGGGCAGAGAGACAGGAGGGCACCGGGAGGGCGCCCTCCAGGAACAAAGCAAATCCTTCAGGTTAGCCGATGGGGCTGGTGGTGAGCGAGGGGTTTATAGCTCCGGTGGAGAGCTTCAGAAAATTAACTTCGGTTCACGGACAAATTAAAAAAAAGGGGGAGGGGGCAATTATTAACTGCAGAAAAAGCAAACAACGTACAAAGAATGAAGTATAATCGTAACACATAGATGGCTCTGCTGGAGAATATTCACCTTGTCATAATAAAAATTAACAGAAGAAACGATGGTGGTTGAAGCAAAACCCGCGATCCACCCGCAGTCAGAGGGCAGAGGCCGGAAGTCAGTGCGTGTCTGGCCCGGAGGCTCTGGAAAGACCAGTGGCCACTACTTGCATTAACTCGGCCGTGGTCTTCGAGGTGGGTTCCTGAAGGAACAGCTGAGCCGTCCTGGGGGTCGGAGTGCTCGGGGGTCAGGACTCAGCGATGCAGGGAGACAGGGCTGCTGGTCCCCTTGTGTGTCTCCTGCAACTAACGGGCTGTTTCAGTCCTGTGTGTATGTTAATTTGAATAAAAAGTATTCTTACAGAAAACTAATCATCAAAGGGCAACGTTAAGGAATGAAAATAATAGACACTTTAGACTCCTGAGCGCACCGGTATGCAGGAACACACAGACTGGAGTCTAGAGTCTGGGTCCCTCAAAGGGCTGGTCTGTTCTTTGGTCCCCTCGGCGAGGAAATGGGCCAAATGCCCACCCTGCCTGGCTGCGGGGGATGAAAGAAACTTAGCATGTCAGGTGCGGGGGACGTCATGGGCGCTGTAGAAATACGTGATGGAGGGTTCTGTGGAAAGCGAGCTCCGTGCCTGACCCCTGGCAGGTCCTCAGGAAGGCAGTTCTTTACCACTTCCGACCCTTCTTCCAGGCTGTCCTCCGGGCTGTCCTGAGTCCCTCGGGTAAGCGGGTGAGAGCAGAGAGGCCCGGCTAGCTCGGTGGGGGGAAGAAAGCAAGAGGACGACTTGGGACCCACACCAAGGGGACGTCGAGTTTGCCTGACTTTGAGGACGTCACTTGACCTTTGAGCCCCAGTGTCCTCTACAAGGTCTGTCCACAATGTACCCTCTGCAGGGCTGGTGGGGCGACAGGGCGAGCAGAGTATGAGGGCCAAGCCAGGCCTCTCGCTGCCCCGAGGCCTGAGGCCTCTCGCTCCCCTTGGAAGGATGGCTGATGGGACTGACGCCGAGGCCCTGAGCAGGACATGAGGAAGGGAAGGGGACCTGCGACCTGAGGCTCGTTAGGGGAGACGAGCTTCATGTCCAGGGAGAGGTGAAACTGACGCTCGGAATACTAACTTTCCGGGGCTTTCCGGCTAACAGGCAACAGACTGAGACTCTGAATCCGGATCTGACTTCAGAGCATCCCCCCAAACTCTGCGAGCCCGGCCCAGAAACCAACGGAGGCCAGGAGCGGAGAGACCTCCAAGTCTTCAAATGCTGGAAGATTCCGGGAAGAATGCCAAGGACACACAGAAGGCAGCGCTGCATCAGGACCCTGTGCCCGTGGAGCTCGTGAGGGTAGACACAACAGGGCCACTGAGGCTCCAGACAACCCATGTGCTTCCCGCTGCCACTGGTGCCGTGCACGGTGGTGTGGCAGGTGCCCAGCCGGGGACCCAGGGGCTCCCCCACCCCTCGGCCTGGGCCAGCTGCACCCCAGGGCAGGCTGGGGAAAGGGACGCTGTGGGCAATCACTTGGTCTGCCCGCCAGTGACAGCTGGGGAGGAGAAGGGACAGAGCTGTCAGGGCCCAGCAGAAGGCAAACTCTATCACCCCGTGTCAGAGTCGACACTGGGGTCCAGGTGCGGTAGGTCACCTGCTCGAGGTCACACAGCTGCCCCGAGACCCGAATTCTCTTTCTAAGTCACCAGGATGGCTCCACGTTCCACTGACGCCCAGCGCCCATCCACTTGCTTGCCTCAACCTGCCGGGGTCCACCGAGGGCCAGGCTCCGTGCCACCTGCGGGGGCTCACGGTGGAGAAGGCCGGCCTGGGCTAACAAGGGAACGTCAGCGAGGATGAGAGGGGCCCTGTTCTAACCACTGCTCCTGGTCACACCCTGGACCACCACAGCCACCCTGCAAGGTAAGGTCGAGGCCCACGGAGGCTGAGGAACAGTACAAGGCAACACGGGCAGAGGTGTCAGAGCCAGGAGGTGAGCCCGGCAGCCTGACCCCAAGCCTGTGCTCCTTACCACGGGGCCAGACCCTTAAGAACCACGACGGTTGGTGAACGTCCACCAGACAACATGCAGGGCACTCTGGGCAGACTCGCTGACCAGGGAGGCTTCTGGAAGGCCAGACAAGAGAAGAGAGGAGCTGCTCAGGCAAAGCAGGGCGCAGAGGAGAGCTGGGTTATTCCCAGAGCGGGGCTGACAGCCAGGGGCCCCTTCCAGACCCAAAGCAGCTCGGCCCAGCCGGGGTTTGGGGAGGCCAGGGGAGGCGGGAAAGGTGTGAGTTCATTCAGGAAACGCCCTGTCAGTCCACCAAGTGCACGGCCCAGGCAGGCACACAGACGGTTCTGAGAGCCCAGCTGCACGGGGCCAGCCAGGACCTGGGGCCACTGGCCCACCCCACCGTGGAGATGGGTGGCAGGGGCTGGCAGAGGGGCAGGGGCTGGATGGTTCCTTCTGATCCTGACGATGCCTCCAAGGATGTCTCACGGTTACCAAGGGTTCCTTCTAACTGCCTTTCTAGGACTTTCCATTCAACAGTGCCTACAAGTGGGAAGGGACATCTCCTAAGAGGACGGTTTCCTCCGTAGGTAACATTCACATTTCAGAGACGGAAGCACGAGTCAGGATGACCTGGCTGTGCTTCTGGAGAGAATGCCGCGGTGGGCCTCTGCCCTGCTGGGAACGGGGGCTGTGTCCCCAAGCGTCCTCCCCCACCCGATGCTCAGAGGCCTCGTGCAGCCGGAGGCCACCATGACACATGCCATGGCTTTGCTTTTGCCTCCCTTTAATGACCACACTTCTTCCTTTCTCCTTCTGCCTCAGTTTAAATGTCTGTTCTTTTTTTTTTCTTTTTTTTAATGGACCTTTATAGGCCATTTAAGTCCTGCCCTCCACGCGGCTGCATGTAAACAAGCACACGTGCCAACCACTGTTGGGGGCCACACCTGTGCCTAGGGCTTCCCGTCCATCCCGCCTCTGAGCAGACACAAGGTGCCCGGCCTGGAGCTGCACCGGGGAGGCTCGGAGACGTGACCTCCTGCTCAGCAAGTGCAGCCGGTACAGGCAGGACACGAGGAAGGGAACGGACGGCTCTGGCTTGTCTGAAGACAGACCCTTAGAACGTTACTTATGGCAATGGCGTCTCAGAAGCTCCTTCTTCCTTGACAACTGAGCAGCTCATGAGCCACTCAGAGAACGGGGGAAGACATGGCGGAAGAACCGTGGCTCACAGCCGCTTCAGGCACCCAGGCCGTGACGTATCCCTGCGTCACTCAAAATAGCTGCTATAGAGCCTAAGAAAGCCCTCTCTGCCTCCCTGGACTCCCTGCTCCACGGACTTGGTTAAACCTCACTTCTCATTCCTTACGTTACCCGTGGCTGCTTCCTGCTCGCTGCTGCCATGAAGCTGGTGGGCAGAGTGATGGGTAGCCTTTGCTTTAGAAGGCTTTTCCTTATTTTAGTCTCTGCCACTGCTGGAGGGCCCCAGCCATGAGCCCCTGCTGTTCTGTAGCGTGGTGGGACAGCCATGGCTCAGGTGAGAAACTTTCAGGGGTGACCTCGAACAGCACAGGCCAGGAGACATTATGACCTGCACCCTGGGTCGGAGGTGACCTTATCGATGTCCTACAGAACCATTCCCAAATCCCAAAGATAAACAGGAAGATCCCAACAACGTGCCGAATTAATGTAGAGTTTCACCACTTTATTTTTAGGCCAACACGTACCAATAAACACTAAGTGATTGACACGTATTGATTACACACTTGTGTAGGGATTACTGCCCTCATTTCACGGGTGAGGAGATAGGCTGGGGGTTGTCCGGTCACCCGCCCTCGGCCCAGGCTTCTGACTCCCAAGCTCTGCCCCGTTCCCCTTTTCCAAGTACCAGGCCCTCGAAGTAACTCTGATTAGGAGCTCAGGATAAGGTAAGAAGACAGCCACCAAACATTTAACAACCCACTGTTTGGAAAAAAAAAAACAAAAACCCCAAAAACAATAAAACCCAAACTGACTTGTCATATTTGCCAATTTCCATGATGTAAATTCTTCCCACCCTGATTTCCAGCTACCAGTGTCATGTTAACTGAAGTCATAAAATTCCTGAAAATGTGAGCCAGTCCACGTGTACTCCAGCACATGTCTGGACAGTTTTCCTCCTCTGCCATCTCACTCAGTCCAGAAGGATCTGTTCAAGTGCCAGCACTTTGCAAAAGCCTTCCGTGACCTCCCAGGTACAACCCACACCATTTTCTGGCCCCTCCGCCCCTTGTACACTTATCAATCACAATGGCTATCCCCCAGCACGATCACTGTTGTGGGGAACCCCCAAAGATAGGGACCTCATCAGTGCCCAGAGGGGACCCAGGGGAGACAGCGTTTCAGAGACAACTAGAAAGAAATTCCACTTAGGAGCACACAGGCAACAAAATCTAAATCCAGTATTAGCAAACAGAATCCAACAGCCCTTCAATAAAACAATTCACCGTGACCAAGAATAGTTTCTTCTGAGGATGGGTCGCGTCAAGAAATCTATCAGCCTGGCCTGAATCACCACTACACTTAAAATGGGAAAGAAATTACGATTGTATTAATTAGATTAATAAATGCCAAAAGTCATTTGGTGAAAAAAAAATGCAGAAGGTTTCTGAAAACAATAAAATAGGACTAGGCGAACACAAAATTATATGAAATATTTTTATGAGAAAGCAAATATTTTACCTACACAGTTGACCCTTGAATGACGTGGGGGTTAGGGGTTAAGGGGCGCTGGCCTCCCCACTCTGTGCAGTCAAAACTCTGTGTATCATTTTTTACTTGCCCAAACTTAATTACTAATAGCCTACTGTTACCAATAGAGTAAAGGGCTAATGCCTACTTTGCATGTTACACATGTTAGACACCATTTTTACAATAAAGAGAAAAGAAACTGTTAAAATCATCAGAAGAAATACTTTTACAGTGCTAAAAAATCTGTCAGTGGGCCTCTGCAGGGCAATCCCGGGTCGTTCAAGGCTCAACTGCCCATAAACCTGTAAATTTGTTTCTAATGTCTAATTAGAATGTTAATTTTTAAGTGAACAAAAATGCCCTTAAACTTCATATGGACATAGAACTTCATATGGCTCATGGTTCACGACCACAATGGCCTCCTCAGTGCGGTCCTCCCAGCTGTGAAAGGAAGGGGCTGAACCGACACACTGCCCGAGGACTCCGGTGCCAGACCCTGGGGACAGACAAGCTTTAAGGAAAGCTTAAAAGGAAGCACAGCAAGAAGGACTTGCTTTTGGGGCGCCTGGGTGGCTCAGTCGGTTGAGCGTCCGACTTCGGCTCAGGTCACGATCTCACAGCTCGTGAGTTCGAGCCCCGCGTCGGGCTCTGGGCCGACAGCTCGGAGCCTGGAGCCTGCTTCCGATTCTGTGTCTCCCTCTCTCTCTGCCCCTAACCCACTTGCATTCTGCTCTCTCTCAAAAATAAATAAACATTAAAAAAATTTTTTAAAGAAGAGACTTGCTTTGCAGATATTAAAACAGCCTAAAGCCGCCATGATATCTGTGCGGAAACAGGCAAATCTCCTCAATACAACAGATAAGAGACTCCAGAGATAGACCCATGTTTATAAAGAAACGAAATATGTCACACAGGTGGCATGTTCATTAGAGGAGAAAGAATATTTACCAAAATAAACCGGTCCTGGCATAACAGACTAAACATCTCAACACAAAATTCAGGATCCACCTCATTCTACATCCACAAGTAAGATCCAGATAGATTAATGCTTTAAATCAGAGGGTAAAAAAAAAAAAAAAAAGAAATCAAGAGAACATGTATACAGGAGAAAGTGGGGGAGGCACTCTTAAGAAGAGAGACATTCTTGAAGACTGCACAAAGTAGACTTCGTATGGCAAAAGCCATGTAAACAAAATCAGAAGAAACACCAGAGTGGGAAAATGTACCTGCAGCACATGTAATAGACGATCGGCTCTTAAGCCCAGGCTAGTTTCCTACAGACGGGAAAGACAAAGAAAGGATCTTCTAGGAGGGGTGGAAGACGCGCACAGGGAATTCAAGGAGCGGACTGAGGAGCCCCAACCTCACCGGTACCTGGGGAAAGGCAAAGCAGCACGACACCACGTTTGACGCGGCAGAGCACAAAGTATGGAGACATTAGATGGAAACGCGAGGACACGGGCAGGCAGGTGCGAGAACCACTACGGCAGCTCTTGCTTTGGGAGGTAGGCTGGGTGTGCACTGAAATGTCAAGTACATGGACCTCAGAAGAATCCAAAAATGGCAGGGTCCCACGTGTGTCAAAGAAATATGGGTCATATGGGTGTAAATTACACCTACATGCAGTTTGTGAGCCTGGAGAAACGTATGGAGAGACACAAATATGTATATTCATGCAAGGGTGTTGCTACTGGGTTTCTTCTTGGAAGGATGGAAATGGTAGGGGGACCAGTACGTTTCATACCCGCCTCTATTATTTCACTGGTTAAAATAAACAGGGATTACTTCTATAATTTAAAAAAGTGTAACACGCGTTTTTAAAGCGCTTTCTAGACCAAAAACCAATACCAATGGCAAGGCTTATAACTGGTGTAACCATTGTCATTGCTTACAGGGTCCCTGGGCTTGTTAGGGCTTCAGCGTAGAGCGATCAAGGATTCTCAGCATCGTAATAACCTGGTAAATAGGAATCAAAAAGGTAGCAGCTGGAGCTCTCCCTGCGGAGCTCGATGGAGAGAAAATGAATCACAGCACCACGTGCAGCTATTGGCTGGGCCTAAATTGTTCCTCACTCTGAGAATTAGTTAAGTGGCTGAGCAATAAAGCAGAGAGATTGGAGAGTTCTTTCTCAGCACAACGGCCTTGACTTCTGCCCTTTCAGTCGGCATGGCTTCCTCGGGGACGGTGGCGTGCTACAGAGTCCCAGGGGGGGCCTCGGGAGGGCGTGCTCCGGCCCCCTCCTCCCCCGCCCCTGGCTGCCCCAGCAGCCCTGCGGCCTCGAGGCTCCGGACAAACCAGTTCATCCAACTTGACTGAAAACCCATCACTGGGGCCGAGCTGGGCCAGACCCGTGCCAGGCCTTGGGTTGCGTGGGTGACTCCTTCATTTCCGGCCAAGTGCTAGGGTGCCAAGGAATCAGGCATGGGGAGGCCACACAGACCCTGGCCCAAGGCGGCTCGTGGTTCACGACCACAATGGCCTCCTCAGTGTGGTCCTCCCAGCTGTGAAAGGAAGGGGCTGAACCCACACACTGCCCGAGGACTCCTGTGCCAGACCCTGGGGACAGACAGACCCAGGCTCAGAGCCCCAGTTCACAGACCGTCGGTGCCAGAAGAGAGCCCTGCAGGGCTGGAGAGAACTGAGCCAAGAGCAGTGGGAAGGGGAGAGGGAGGCTCTGCCTGGACGTCACAGGGAGGAGGCAGTGGGGCTGGTGCCCACCGGGCGACAACTGCAGGGTACACGTGCACTTGTGTCCTTTGTCAGCAGCACACAGGGCCGTCAGAAACCGGGACCGTGTGCTGCACGAGGCTCTGAAAATGCAAAGATGGACAGAGCCTTGTTCCCATGGTCTGGGTCGGCTCGGGCTGTTACAACAACAGCCCACGGGCCAGGGGCTCGGACAACAGGCATTTGCTTCCTGCAGCTCTGGAGGATGGAGTCCAGGAACAAGGTGCTGGGAAGCTGGGGGTCTGGGGAGGGCCTCCCCTCGGGGTGAGCGTATGGGGAACTCGTGAGCTCTCATTCCTCTTCTTACAAGGACACCAGCGCCTGTCAGACTGGGGCCCCACCCTTGTTGACTTCCGCAGAGGCCCTGTCTCCAAACACAGCCACACAGCGGGTCAGGACGTCAACATATGAACTTGCAGGGGACACACTCACTCCATACGCGACCCCTCCGGGTGCCTGGTTGCTCCAAAGGCATAAAGAGGGGAGGAGCCCCAGTTGTCATAGACAAGGTGGGAGCTGGGACTTAGGATGAACAGTGGTGTGGCACAGAGTAAAGGGTATTAAGTGAAGGGGTGGGAGGGTTAGAGTGAGTTGGGGGGCAGAGTGGGCATTTGAGCTAAGGGGCCCGAGTGAGGACAGGCCGTGGTGCCTATGATGGCAGGGAGGCTTGGAGAAAAGACCAAGGTGCAGGGGGCACCGTGGGGGTGGGGCAGTGGGTGAGGAACCTGAAAAGGCTTCGAGGAAGACACGGACGCCAGGCCAAGGATGTCATCCTCTAGCCCCAAACCCCCGGAGACTCAAGCAGGGGCCTCAGGCAACCCAGCGAGATCAGGGACGTGACCATTTCTCCCCTGCTGGACACCTGGGCCTCTCTCCTGTGCCAGGAGCTTCCACCCCCGGGGAAGAAGTGAGACCAGGTCCCTGCCTTCCTGGATCTCCCCAGTTGGTGGGGGAGACACGAATCCACAGCACAGCCTGGGTGGGAAGTGGGTGTGGGAGGGTGCGGGAGTCATCCAAGGAGGAAGACCAACTGGGAGGATGGGAGGAGGCCAGAGGTTCCTGGAAGGAGCCCTGCCATGGTCAGTGGGGGAACAATGAAAAGTTGTTCTGGGGTTTCGAAGGCACTGCCTTCAGGGGTCAGAATAAGCCGGGCAGTGTAGACAGATTATGCAGCCCCTCCCTTGCAGACTGAGAGGTGACCATGTCGGTGGGGGCCCAGTTCGTGTACGATGCTGTGAAGGTCTGACCACTGACGCCATGACTACTGAGGCTGGAGGGAGGGTGGGCGGAGCAGGGGGGGGCCCTCGCCGCCGGGGGGCGCTGCCTGAACAAGCGCACTCACGGACATGGGCCTCGACGGAGCTCAGGGTGCGTTCCTTGGTCAAGGGTCCTAGGACCCTTAGGGCCAGCTGGGCTCGCTGTGATTCAGACGTCTGTACTCCAGGACGCCTCCGAGCCTCTCCTGTGCTCACAGGAGTCTCCAACAGGGAGGTGGGTGTGCCTAGGGCAGACTCCCTTCCCTTACAGGGAGCACGGTGAGGAACGAGGGCTCCCGGAGATCACACAGGTGGGTGCCAGAGGGAGCGCGGCCACCGAGGCGCCCTGGACAGTGTGGGCAGACTGGTCAGGGTGGGGGTACAGGGAGAAACCACTGTGGCCGGAGAGGGGAGTCCTGGGCAGGTGGGGGCAGGGCGTGAGTCTGCTGGGCCTTCCTGTACCGCAGTCTCTGGGGGTGGGACTAGGCCGGCCCTGGAGGCTAGAAGATGTGAGGTGAGGTGAGTCCCCTCTCCTCTCAACCCGAAAACAAAGGCTTATAGCGAAGATCACAGGAGCTGCGACACACCAGGAGCCCCTGTGGACTGTGACGCACTCTCCAGACACGGGGCAGTAGTTTCTGCATTTCGTTGTGGACGACGAAGTCAGGCGTCCGTCTACAGCACAGCCTCCCCGCCCGCCTCGGAGGGCTACTGTGAACGCGGGGTTGTTGGTTGTTTTCCTTTGTTTCTCAGCCAAACTTGCTGTTAAGCTCCAAGTAAGGTCAAGTGGGTGAAGCAGTGGCTACCAGTGTTGGCCCTGGATCACCGGGCCAGGAGGGGTGGCCACCGGGATGGGTCGGCCGAGCGCTGGGGACTGGAAAGATCTCACTGCGGGCAGCAGCCTGGGTGCAGAGGCTGGCGTTGGGTCCTCGGAAGGACCTAGAAGGACCCACAGAGCAGCCCTGCAGGGCCAGGCAGAGGGGCAGCTCCAGTCTTCCTGCGGGTGGCCTCCCCTCAGGGGCCTGTGGCTGCACTGGCTCCAGAAATGGGCCGGTATGGGACTCCCTCCACACCATCGCTCAGCACAGCACTCACAGCTGTGCCCAGGCGGTGCCGGCTGGCGGGACGAGGGCCACGGACGGCACAACGGAGGCCAGAGGACACAGTCGGGGTGCCGCATGGGCAGCAAGTGTGGCCCCAGGATCCCCTGATCTGACACTCTGACCCAAGAATCTCTGCCCTCCATCCCTGTGGGATCAATTAATGTTCCCAATAAAAATGGAAATTTAATTTCCATAAGTTCTAAGGAAAAGGTCACCTCCACCCCCGGGAAATTGCGTTCCTTGGTTGGTTTGTTTTCAGCCAGGCACTCTGCGGGACAGAGCGGTGACGCATGCCCCACGGAGGACCCGGGGGCAGCACACCCGAACAGAAGGCCAGGCGTCCTCAAGAGTGGCCACACCCCAGACAACAGCAGAATGGTGTTTCGGTGCTGATTTTCCAGCCACTCCCTCCCTCACACGTCCATAATCTGAATATTTATCATGCGAGGGCAGTGCCAGGCTCTGGGGCTAAAAGTAGGGATGAGGCTGCGGTGATGAAGAGCTGGCCGGGGGCAGGGGAGGGGCAGGGAGAGGTTCTCCCAGGTGCTGCTCCCGCTGTGGTAGGCAAGCCGGGAGGGGTGTGGGGCCAGAGGCAGCCAGAGAAGCCAAGCTTTGGTGCTGGGAATAAACTGGGGGGCCACCGGAGAACCCTGAGACATCTGTGATCTGTTCCGGTAATGCGGACACGGGGTTGAAGGGACGAGATGACAGGTGGACCGGAGGACACGGGGCCTGGGCAGCTGAGGCCAGGGGAGAACAGCCAGCCATGCACAAGGCACACCTGATCCCAGGTGGGCAGTGACTTGGGGAGGAGGAGACTCGGCAGGGACCCTGCCAGAGTCCCGGGTGGGGACCGAGGGGACGCGACAGAGGAGGACAAGGCCTTAAACACGGCAAGTGAGGACTGGGTGTGCCAGAACCGCATCCTCGTGGGGGACACCATGAACGGCAGGCAGGCCGTCCAGCAGCAGAGCATCCGAGGGCAAGAGGTCAAGGTGGGCCATCCTGGGGGTCATCCAGGGACCAGGCACCGGGAGGCAGGAGACAGCCCTCAGGGAAGGAGAAGCAATTCTGAAACCCTCGGAGACCACAGAAAAGGTAAGTACTTAGAACAGAGCAAAGTAAGGCCTCCTGCACGCCGGGCACTTTATATTTGCCACCTCCTTCGATCCCACGGGGCCAGAGTTGCCACCTCGTCCGTGCGGCTGCAGAAGCGGGGCCCCGAGGAGCACAGTCACCGGCCCTGGTCCGGCTGTCATAGGCGCAGCCGGCGACCGGCCTGTGTCCCAACTCCAAGCAAAGGCTCGTTGGCTGAGTGACTCATGCTAGTGTCGAAGCTCCTGTCGTCCTGTCCCACAGTCACCACGTGGAGCACTGGAGCCGAGGGCCATCAGGGGACCGCCAGGGGCTGGGACCTCTTTCTGCCCCACTTCTTGGTTTCCCACAACCCCCAGGCCCTTCACAACTGGAGGCGGCACAGAGATGCAGCGTTTCAGCCTCTGGGTTATCAAATGAGCTTCAGCTGTGACTTATGGTGCAGCGAAGGTGTAGATGCCACGTCAGCCTTCAGGCCCACAGAGGAGGGAAGAATAAGGACAAAGACACAGAGCAGAGGCCTGGTATTCCTGCCTGAGCACCAGCAAGCCCCGTACGCCATCTTACCGTCACCAGACCCTCACAGCAAGCCCGCGGGACGTGTCCCTGTGCCCACCGCGCTGCAGGTGATAAAACGCAGGGCCCCGTCTTTCCTTCCATTTACAAGTAAGGCGCTAAGGGTCACTCTCCACAGAGCCAAGGATCCGGGATCACCGGCACACCAAGCTAAGGAGTCCAGGATGAGGAGGCCACTGAGGACGTCAAGCAGAGGCTGACCTGCCATGTTTACAAAGATCGTTCTGGACTGGGTATAGAGGAGGGTCTGGCAGTGTGCATCCGTTCGTGTAGCACGCGTGTTGCTCATTACCAGGCACGTGCTAGGAGCTGGCTTCACAGGAAGCCTGGTGGCTGCAGAGGAGCAAGGGCTCTGTGGCAGAGAACACAACGTGGGAAGACTGGGCACTGGGACCTCAGAGCAGGGTCCCCCGTGCACGTGGGAGGGGAGGCCAGTGATGGCAGTGACCCAGGCACGGCACGGTGAGGGTCTGCACCAAGCCACAGCACGGGGAAGTGAAAACATGGCAGGTTCGAGAAAGATTCCAGAAATAAAATTTACAGGTAGTTGTCAAAGAGGAATGGGGACACGGGTCAGAGGAATCCCTGAGGGACTCCCAGCAGTAAACAAGTTTCCCTGATAGTTTGTCCTAATAGGCAGAGACCATAGAAAGAACACCCCCCAACCCGATGCTTGCATGCATGCTCACATTAATATAAACACATATCTGGATTTGTGCACACATGTATACACAAATCACTCAGACATGCACGTACGAATATACATATATACACACACGTGTGCACACATGTACACATAAACCACTCAGGTACACATGCGTACACCCACTAATATACATGTATGTACCCACATGGGCACACATGTACTCACAGATCACTCACAGGTGCACATATACATACACATACCAATATATACATGTCCACAGACCACTCACAGATGCACACACATGCATGTGCATGCTAATGCATACAATATACACACATGTGCACACACAGATCACTTGAAGATGCATGCATACTTACTCAGGCAAACACACACAACACACATGTGTGCACACATATAAATTACACATGCATTCATATACATGCCAATATAAGCATATATTCACGTGTGCACACATGTATATACAACTCACTCAGATGCACACATACACACACTTATGTATGTATGCATATGCGTGTGCATATGCTAATAAACGCATATATATGCATGTGTACACTCATGTACACAAATACACTCAGATGCACATGTATACGCACACTAATACACACACATATATATGCACGTGTATATACGCAAATACATGCTTTCACCAATATACACATGTGTACAGATATGTATGCATATGTATACTAATATGCTCATGCATGCACACACTGATACACGTATACACACTCACATGTGCACATGCATGCACCAAGACACATATACAGAGACAGGTGCACTCATACACTCATACACACACACTAATACATACACATGCATGTGCACATACACTGATGCACATGTACACATGCATGCATACACATACCAATACACATGCACACGTATGTGCACACTAATACACACACATATACATGCACAGGTAAGCACACACGTATACTGGTGCATACATACAATGCACATGCTAATATATACATATACACACTCACACACATATGTGCACACATACACTAATACCTACACAACTCACGGGCAAATCATGTCAATCATGACACCTGCTCCCTACATAGAACTGGGATAGCTTTGGATTTCCTCAAACTCAGGCATCCCCCAGGAGGCCCACCGCCTGTGGGCCCGCCTCACGGCACCCTCACGAAGATACCCCACCCATCACGATCCCTTCACAGCAGGAAGTCTCACGCGAATACACACAAGACCTCTGTTCACCACCCCTGGACTGGGGGCCAGGCACTACACAGAAGCTACTTGAAACACGGTCTTATTTGTATGCAAAGCAAGCTTGCGGCAGTGAGGTCATCACTGTCGTCATTCTAGTGAGGGAGACGGAGCTTCTGAAAGGCCGAGTCACACATGGAGGGGTCTCGGCCAGCCCGTAAGAGAGCCAGCACGTGGCGGGTCAGCCCAGGGCCTGTGCTCTTCCCGCGGGCACCTGCAAGTCACGTTTCCCAACGGCCCTCGTCCTGGCTGACCATCAGAAGTTACTCAGAAGCTGTCCCTTTTTCTCTGTGCGAAGGGCCCAGTAACCCGGTCTCTCCAGGTCCTGCTTCCTCCCCCAAGGTGTCCGTGCTGGCATCCTTCCTTCCAGGCTGTCACGGGTGTCTCCTGCCAGGAACATTATGAAGGGGGTGAGGGCAGGGGTGGCCTCAGAGGGGACCCCTTCTGGGGCTCTTGGGCTTTGTCAGGAAGGCCTTCTCTGCCCTTCCAGACTCACTGGTCTCCTCAGATGAGGCCTCGTGAGGACATTTTCTAACCAAAGTGCAAAACAGTCCCTCTCTGCCTTGGCCTTCCTGCATGGTAACACCTGAATCTGTGAAACCTGACGAGGCAGGTGCACCACGGAGACGAGGTGCCCAGGACACCCTGCATGACAGCTTATACACCTGCCGTCTTCTGCCAAAGTCATGCTTCTAGTCGTCAGGGGGAGTGGCCAGGGGAGAGGCATCAGACCTCACCATTTCCCTGGAGCCCCATCAGAGTGAACAAAGGGTTCTGCCCTCTGCTCGGAGCACCTTGCTTCGGCTGACCTCTATTCTACTCAGCGTTCACCATTCTGCCCAGAACAGCCTCCTCCAGGAAGCAGTCTTTGCCTCCAAGCTTGACTGGCTGTCCCTCCCTCCAGGCGGCAGGCAGAATTCTAAGATGACCCCCCCCGCCCAGTGACTCTCACCCTTGTATAATCTAATGTGTGGATAGAAGCTGTGGATGTGAGGATGTCACTGCCCTGATAATGTTTCATCATCTGGCAAAAGGGAGATTATCTGGGTGGGCCTGACCTAATCAGGGGAGCCCTTTAAAAATAGAGGATTTTCTCCACTGATGTCAGAAGAGGAAGTCAGAGATGCAGATTTGATATGCTGTTGCAAGTCTGCGAGGGAGGGGCTACATGTCTAGAAGCTGACGGTGGCCTCCAACTGACCGACAGCAAGGAGGTGGGATCTCAGTCCTAAATTCTGCCAATAACAAGTCTGAGAGCCAATTCTTCCCCAGAGCCTGCAGGTGAGAACTCCACCCAACCAACACCTTGATGTCAGCCCTGTAGCACCCTGAGCAGAGAACCTCCCTGAAGCCTGAAGCCCCCTCACCCTCACTGACGTCTCCGTAACGTTCAAGATTCTGCCAACAGCAGGGGCTTTCTGCCTTGGTTTCCCCAGAGAAGCCTCCTACTGCCTGCTGGGTAGGGAGTGCTCCTGGGCAGGCTGCTGGCCCCTCCCCTTCCCCTCAGATGACCATCCAGCCTCCTCTACGCCGGCCTGGAAGGAGCTGGTCACAAAGAATCCAGCCACTGGCACTGGCCGACTACAGAGGGTCCTGCGTAGCAGACCAAAGCCCCCTCCTTACACAAAGCGGAGCCTCCCCCCGGTATGGCCCTGGCCCAAGGCTCACTGCCAGGGCACTGCACTGCCCCTTCCCCCGGTCCGGCCCTCCACCCAGGATACGTGAAGAAGTGGAGTATTACCAGAAGAAACTAGTACCAAACTGGAGAGACCCATTTAAAGTAAATTATTGACTCATTAGGTGTTCCCGGTCACTGGAATGCCTGATTTTAGCTTCCTTCTGTCGTCACAGGCGGGAGGGAGGGAATGTACCTGAATGTGGGGGAGGGGATCCGGGCCACACTGAGTGTTATTTGCGGGCACAGCCAGCATCTCAGAACCACTTCCAGAGCTGCCATAATTCAGATCAGAAATGGGACAGCTACGAGAAGGAGTCCCGGCAGTAGAGACAATTCAGGGTTTCGTCTGGAACGACTGGCTTCATATCCCTGCCCCAACCCCCACCAGGCCCGGGACCTCGGGCAGGCCCCGGGACCCTGTGGGCCTGTGATGTAAATGGGGATAAAATGCCCACTTCAGAGCTGTGAGGTGTGGCCAAGTGCCCGACAAGCCCGGCACACAGTAGGCGCTCGGTAACCACCAAGCGCTCTGCCCTCCTAGTGGCTGCTGGTGCTGCGGTCCCCAGAGACCCTGGGGGCCGATAACCTCAGGCCAGCTCAGGCGTCGCTCCGGTCACGGCACACCTGCCTTCCGAGGAGCAGAAACTCTGGGCAACTCAGTGGCTACAAATTCGTATCTGGGCGGCGCTCCACGGACAGCAGAAGGCTATGCTGGCAATAATTGGGCTAAGATTCCTATAATCTGGGCAACTCATGCATTCATTAGACGATCTACACATTGAGAGTGAGGTAGCTTTTTCACGGAGATGGAGAACAGAGCACATGTGAGGGACCCACTGCCAACAAGACAGTGCGACCGTGTGGCGAGTGCCAGGGGGGCTGTCCTCCGTGACTTAGCCTTTGGGGCCACGTGGGGCGGCGGGTACTTTCACCACCTGAGCCTCTACCCGAGGGAGCTGAAGTCCAGACAGATCCACTCGTCAGTAGAACAGCCTGAACTTGGCCTCGATTCCTGCAGGCTGCAGGGTGAGTTTCTCCACCTGTCCTTGGTGATAAGCCGTCCTACATGCTGACCTCTCTTCCCTCAGTCTGTGCAGGAACCCGAGGGGGTCACATCCGAGAGGCACAGGCTCCGTCACCAGCACCCCTATCTCAAGACGCCACGCCCACGTGGCAGCAGGGCCGTGAGGCGCAGGCCTGGGGGTGTGAGCGCGCACGACCACGGGCACGCCCTCACTGCCTCTGCCCACCCATCCCTCTGCGCCTCCATCCACCCTACATCCACAAAACAGTCTGACTAATAACCCTGGGAGATCTCGGAAGGCGGCAAGGAAGGAAGGCCGGTCACTGCCGCTGCTGTGAACTGACCGAGGCCCGGCTGACAGCAGATAAGAGCTCCCGTTGCCAAATCTGCTTTCTTTAATTAAGGGGGGAGATTGATAAGAGCTGTCAGGGTGAAATGAAGCGTCACTGGTTTGCTACGACAGGAGGAGAGAGACCACAGAAGATTATAAGTTTCCCTGGCCAAGCCCACAGCAGCAGGGACAGCGAGGCCTGGGCGGAGGACAGCAGGAGTCTAGTGACATTGTGGAACCGAGCCGCCCCGGAGCCTCCAGCACAGGATGTGGATGCGGCTGGATCTTGCCAGGTGCCTGGACAAACTGTATTTTTTTTTGTGTATATATATATAAATAGTATCCTCACCAAAGGAAGCTGGAACAGCACAAAGGCAAGTGCTCCCAGAGAAAGAGCGCATCCTGGCTTCTCAGGCATCTAAGGGCAGCCGCTCCAGTTCTGGCCGGGGACTGGACCTACACACGCCTCCCATGATCCTCCCCAAGCCCAAGGCTGTGGAGCCCTCTTACAGGTGGATTGGCAGGGACAGAGCTCGCCAGGATCAGTCCCCAGGACTCAACCCCAGGCCGTCTAACACCTGAAGCCGCACCCTCAGGGCGGAGGCCTCTTCATCTGGATGCAGGAAGAGAACGCAAGAGAGGCAGGCTTGGCCTCCCAAAAGGCCCTCGGAACGTTCTCTTGAACTCCCCATGAGCAGAGACCAAGGCTCTGAGAAACTTCAACATACGTGTAATTTGTTCTGAGAAGAAAACTGTTCTTCCAGGAGGATGCTTCTACTTGGAGACATTTTATTTTATAAGCTAAAGAATATGGTCGTTTAAAAGCCCCAACATTTTCTATTCTTGCTGCCAACAGTTAAGATGTGACTCCCTTCAGGGAGTCGGCGAGGCCTGATGGGAAGCCTTCTGCTGCTTCTATTTTTTTTTTCCCCCAAAAAGAAAACCAAGGCTGAGGACTGAAGCCTAGGGACCTGGGTTCAAGTCCAGCCTCAGCTGTGAGACCTTGAGCAAGAAGCACAGACCTGAGTTCACGGCAGGGTCTGGACAGTCTGCCCAGCAGTGGGGTTAGGAACCAGAATCAATATGAAAACGGACAGAAAAATACTTTGTAAACTTCAAGGCTCAAGAGAACACATCCATATAAAAGGGCTATTCAAAGTCACCAGCTAGATCACGGTCCCTATCGTCACCACAACTAAGTGTAAGAACCCCATTGTCAGCAACGACCGTGGGACAGGCTGTGTCTACAGACACAGAGGGCAAGTGTACCTGATGGGGGCCCCTCCTGGGCACACAGCCGCCTGGCCAGTATCTTCTGGCTCCCGGCCAGGCACAGCCCCAGCACCGGGCAGCTCTCCCCAGGGCCCAGGGCACTTGCTTCTGCTGTGGCCTGCTCTCCCGTGGAGCTCCCGTGGAGCGCTCGTGATCCCTCATTGACAATGTACGTACTGAGCTGCCTTTCAAGCTCTGTGAGCACAGGGACGGGATCGGTCATGCCTCACTGCAGCCTGAGCGCTAGAGAACGAACACAAGTGCATGAACCAGTGAAGCCATGGAACTTCAGGGCACGTGAGTGGTGCTGGGGGCTGCAGAAGGGATCCTTTTGGGTCTGCGCCTTCTCCATCAGGGCTGGAAGCCACCCAAGCAGATGCCCCTCTTTTCCTGCTGCTGCTGGACCTGGGCATTCGGAAACCTCCGGGGTGCCGGCTCTGGGGCTGGCCTGCGTCAGGTGCCCCTCCTCTGGGTGGCCAGGCTTCCGGGGCCCGACGGCTGGCTGTTACCTGGGTGGCGGTGGCCATCCCCACCTGCTGGTTGCTGCCTGGCAGGAGCCTACTGGGGATTCTCGACCCTGTCAAAGGCATTTTTATGGTTGCCCCCGACAGATGGTCCTTCTGAATGATGCTTGATGTCCAGAAGTCACCTGGAAACCTGGTCATCAGTTTTCTTCCCATTGTGCCCCCACCAGTCCAGCCCCTTCTGTGGGGAGATCCAGGCCTTTACCTAGCTGGTGGATGGGCAGCTGTGGGCCTGGTCAGCCAGCCTTGCAGCCAGGGCCACGTTTCTCCCTTTCCATAGAGGGAGGCCTGTTTGGTAGAAACATCTACCCAGTAATACCAAATGCATCCCAACATAGTAAGCACCAGCCGCCTGCCTCTGGCCTTTGGTCAAGTTTCACCTGGGCCCCTTTGCCCGCCTGGCTGCCTGACACCGTTTGTTGGGAAACGTGATGCAGGCGAGCCCTGGGGGACTTGCTCCCTTGTACATCCAGCAAACGGGGCACCTGTTAGGTGTCTGACCCCGTGCTTGGTGCTGGGGACGTGGCGAGGGGACGTGAGTATCATGGCCTTGCTCTCATGGACACGCAGCTAGGCGGGGAGCTCAGTAAGAGCAGGGTCGGGGTGAAGCGTGACTTGTGCACCCCTGGGTGCTGAGGGAACCGGGCAGGCCACCAGGGGCCCACACAAGTGGACATGGGGGTAGCACAGGTCAATAAACGCCTGATGCCAAAGGGACTCAGTCTTTGCCCCTTTAAAAGGGACTCGTTCAGGGAGAGTCTAACCCGTCGTAGAGGTCCTTCTGCTCCACACACCTGCCAGCAGCCGCACCCTCAACAGGGCTCTGTGCACCTCCCTTGTCCTGCCCACTCCCTGTGAACAGCCACCCGTCCCTCAGGTCACCATTGAGATGCCACTTTCTCTGGAAGACTTGGACTCTGCTGGGTAGCTCCTCTGTTTAGTTAACAAGATGAGGGAGGGAAGGAATGCTCCGAGGGCAGCAGATGGCCAGTGCATCAGGAGAGGGAGCACCAGACGTCCCGGAGCTGGGAAGTGCCAGCCTGTGCCGGGAGCCGGGACACGCGGTGGAAGTCCATGGCCTCTCCCTTCGGGGACCCAAAGCTTTCAGGGCAGTGTTCATGTCGTCTCCAGCGGACTTCATTTTCTAAGAGGCTATGCCAAAGGATGAGAATGAGCAGGTATTCACAATTACTTCGCTTCTGTAGCGACTGCCACACAGGGTTGCTGTTTCCCATCAGAGGTGATATAAGCGGAATTTGCCACTGGCCGAGGCCACCTGAGCCCAGAGAGAGAGCCACACACACCCGAGGCACTCAGACGTGCTGGACACAGCTCCCAGCTTCCAGCCCTCACCAGGGGGACCTCCGGCCACGGCCACGGAAGGGTCACGGGACCCGTGCATGACCACTTGCCCAGAGCCTAGCAAATAGCACCAGACAGGTATCTATTTATCAGATGTTTCACCACCATGTGAATGGAAGTCACTGTGCCAGGGAAAACCTGAATAGACTCTCAGTAATGGATGGGACAAATCTGCATGGCTCCCCAGGAATCCCTGAGAGGCCCCGTCACTGCCCGGGTGCTGCAGGCTGACGAGGGAGGCTCCGAGGGCCCCTTGTCACAGGCTTCCAGGCTCTAAAGCAAACAGCAGAGCCAGGTAAGAACCCATCACGACTCTCACTTGCCTTCGGTCTCAGGCCCAGAGTTCTCCCGGGGCAAGAGTTCATAGCATCTGCCTGTTTCTGGATGACCTTGGCCCAGCAACGTGGGGGCGCCTCAAGAGCCTCCTGGACACCGCGGTCCCTGCTGAGGGATGCCTATGCCATCTCCCGCGTGTGGTCAGAGGCTGCTTTTCACTCTTGTCCATCCAGAGCTCAGATGGACTGCTGTCCACCCAGATTTGCTTAGAGAAGCGCTATTCTTTGTTAAGACCCTCTGCTGCACCGGCCCGTCCACGGGAGTGCTTGGGATGCGTGCATCCCGGCCCGCACAGAACGCACGTCCTCAGGCGGCTGTGGGCAGAGTCTGCTGGGGGCTGAGGTGTGCTTGATGGAGCTGGTGACTGCGTTTCATCGCTGCTACTGGTCTCTGGAAACCCATCTGGAGAATTCTGAGCCTGGGAACCAGACAGTCCTCCGCTGGCTCGGGGCTCTGCCACAGAGAAGGCGGGTGACCTTGGGTGAGTCCTTGACTTCTCTAAGCCTGATGGGGTGGGCTGGGGGTGAGCCCTAAGTGACGGTGTGAGACCACAGCGCCCGTGGGGTTCCCGCCTCCACACATGGCGCTCTCCTCTGCCCTCCCCACGGCCTCTACCCCAGGGGCATGGCTGATGCGCCAGGACCCTCATGCAGGGCGGGCTCCACGGCCTCGGGAGCAGGGGGTGGGGAAACCCACAAGCGAATGCAGACTCGGTGACCACCTACTGGGTGTCTGCTATGTGCCAGCCTCCGCTGGTTGCACTTACTCACCCCTACCCTACCTCACGCAGTCCCCATGCCACGCCCGCGAGGTGAAATGTAACTGGCTCCTTGTTTCAGATGCAGCAGGTGGCAGAGGGTCCCAGACTACACGGGTCACCAGGAGCCAAGCCCGGACTGGGTTCAGAGCTACCTACAGCCACTGGGGCCTCTTTAACGACCGCACACCGGTGGAGGCACGGGGGGAAGCACAGGCTCTGCAGGCCAGAGCGGGGGGAGGCTCTGCAGGGGAGAGTGGGGGGAGGCTCTGCGGAGGAGAGCGGGGGGAGGACTGGGCTGTGAGCGGAAGAGTGTGCCTCCCAGGTCTCTGTCTAGCCGGGACCTCCGATTGTGACTTATTTGGGCACGAGGTCCTGCAGACACAATTAAGGAACTCGGACGGGATCTTCCTGGGCTAAGGGCGGACCCTAAATCCAACCAGGAGAGGGAGGGAGACACACACAGAAGGTGGCCATGAGGACACACAGGCGGAGACCACACTGAGGCAACAGGAGCTGGGAGCAGCAAGGGAAGATCTGCTCCTGTGACTTCGAGGGGCGTGGCCTGCTCGCACCTCCACCGTGGACGTCTAGGCTCCAGAACCATGAGAATAAATTTGTGGTCTTAAGCCCCTCAGACCAGTCTGTGGCATCTTGTTCCGGCAGCCACAGCCAAGGCCCCGACCGACCCAGAGCCTCCTGAAGGGCAGAGTCCACGCCATGCCCGGCCCAAAGCAGAACCTAGTGGACCCGGGCCACGGACGTGGACCTTGCTGCTACCACGTCCTCACCAGACTGGCAGGTGCCTCGGTCACGTGCACACAGCTCGCCCACGAGGAGGCGGGCCGCCGCGGAGGAGGGCAGGACCACGGGAGCACACGGATGCCACTGGGGCATCCTCGTTCGTTCTTTCCTCGCGTGGCCCGTGGCATTTGCTCCACATCTGCGCTGTGACAGGCCTGGTCCTGGACGCTGGCGGCACAAAGCCGCTTCACGTGAGTCATAAACACACAGTGCATATCATCGGTTTAGACACAAGTCTGAGCCTTCGAGGGAACATTCGCGCAGGGCCTGGCGGCACGTGACGGGGCTGGCTCTGCCGTGGCGGACACAGCCGAAGAGACAGCATGTCCAGAGGCGAGGAGGAAATGCAGCTGGACGCTAAATCCCAGGGGGTCTGCACCCACCGACGTCCCGAACGTCCTGCTGGGGGACTGCTGACGGTTTCCGCAGGGGGCTTCCGAGCAAGACAGTGACACGGCCCGACAGGGTTCTGGGGACCTCTCACACCAGGACCGTTCAGCCCTGTTCAGGGGCACCAGGGGCACAGAGGAGACTGCCCTGCTCTGCTGTCCCCGGGGCTGCTACTAGAGTCCCTGTTTCTCTCTGGCCTTCTGTCCCTCACACCAACTCAGAGTTTTCTGCCACCTTCTGCTGTGGTCATCTGATGCTGAGGCTCCTGCTTGACCCTGGGAAGCCAAGAGAGGCGGCATAGCCCCCAGCCGCCTACCGGGGTGCTTGGGGCCAGGGAGGGACAACTGGGGTGTATCACTTCCCTGCTGCTGGGGCTTAACCTAAAGCCACACGAATCCGTTTTCTTGTAGACCTGGAGCTCAGAATTGGAAGGGAGTCTCACTAGGCCAAGGGCAAGGTGTTGGCAGGACTGTGCTCCTTCTGGAGCCCGCGGGGAGCATCTGCCCCTGGCCCTTTCCAGCTTCAGGCGGCCTCCCACGTTACTCAGCTTCCAGCCCCTTCCTCCACCTCCAAAGCCGGCAACACAGTCAAGCCCTTCTTACTGACGTCTCTCTGACCACCTCTTGGGCCTCCCTCACCCACTTTTAAGGGCCCTTGTGATTACACTGTGTCCACCTGGAGAATCCTAGCTATTTCCTACATTTAAAGTTAGATTAACAACTTTATTCCATGTGCAACCTTAATTCCCCCTGCCACTTACCATGACATATTCCCACGTTCTGGGGGTCAGGAACTTTGGGAGGCCTTCTGCCAACCACATGGGCTGGCACACCCTCACTGGCCTCCTGCCCTCATTGTACCTGTTTCTGCCCCCATTTCTCCCAAGATTTCTGCGTGCTTGGCTGGGGAGGCTCACCCATGAAGTCGGCCAGCACAGAAGTGGCTGCACTAATGGTCACCGCCTGACCACCCACCGCTGAGGGCGGGCTGTAACAGATCTGTCCCAGAGTGCTCAGGCCTCACCCTCCCAGAGAGGCCATGGGCACCTCATGGATGCAGACAGAATCCCCAGAATTCACCTTGCTCACAGCTGGGAGTGGAGGGAAGGGATCCCTGTGCAGGCCCCGGGGAGATGCACACAGCAGGCCCGTGCCACCAGAGACCCCGGCCCTGATGCACCCCAAGGCAATAGGATGAGATCTAGGAAGGAGTCAGGCCCAGAGGGGGAAGCCAGGACCCACCCCCCCCCCCCCCCCCCCCCCAGGTAGCCAGGGAAGGCTTCCCAGCAGAGGGGGCATTAGAGCCAGGACAGCAGGAGCCAGGAGGAGCTGGGAAGGTGGTGGCGAGCAGGTGGACACACAGAGGAGGGGGCCCGGCTCACTGCAGAGAAGTGGAGCCGGAGGCTTTGTGAGGCCACTCCATGAGGCCGTTGGATTGGAAACTAAGATGTCTGGATTGGATCCTTTTGGCCACTGGATCTACGCTTTTAAAAGACTGCTGTGGCCCTGACCTGGCCAGGTTGCAGCCTCTCTGGACAGCTGTAGGGAGCTTTAATTTTATGGCCCCTGCTTGGCCTTGGGAGCTTTTCCTCCTCTGCCCGCTGAAGGAACAGCCTGGGCCCGTGCCATCCTGCCTGCAGCAACGTGCTTTAGAACCTCTGCTACCGTCCGGCTCTGTCCGGAGAGAAGCCCTCCAGCCAGGCCACGCACAGAGTGAGCAGCACGGGTCTGCGGGAGAAAACAAAGCCCTTCGAACTTCTGCCAGAGCAGACACCAGCTTCGATCGCACAGACACCCCCCACGGACACCGGCTTCGCGGCAGCCTTGACAAATAAACACAGCCGGCAGGTGAGCCGTCACATTTGTAAACTGAATCGACATCTTCTCCTGCCTTCTTCCTGGGCCACCATCACAGCCCCCCTGGCACCAGGAGCGGGGAGGCAGGCTCGGGATGCAGGGCGGACCCCGGCAAGGGGGCAGCGGGAGCCAGCACTGCCCAGCGAAGCACAGGCAAGGGCACGGCAGCTGCCACCGCGCGGCGCACGGCCCTGCCCTTCGGGTTTCAAAGTCGCTGCAGGGGGAACAAGCGTGACTTGGCCGGGTGGCCTCCACACTCGCACACTTAGCCTCCCCACGAAGTGAGTGCCCGTGCCAGGCCCCAGGACAGGTGTCAACCGATCTGATGCCCTACAGTCCAGCAGGCAGGGGTAAGGATTTTCATTCTATGGCCAAGGACACCCAGGCGGGAGGGTGACAAGGAAGCTGTCCCTGCTCTGGGCTGGTGGTCAGCCCGCAGGCAGCTGGAGGCGGACGGCCTGTCTCGCTCACTGGTCTGTGCCTGGCACTGTGTCTGACACATGACAGCACTCACCAGCCCCGAATCAGAGAAAGAATAAGCAGACACCGTAGGTATTCACATATCTGTGGAATAAACAGTCATGGGGGGTGAAGAGGGCAGAGATGGGTCTCCATTTCAGAAGTGAAAGACTGTTGGGGCGTCCGGCTGACCCAGTCGGTAGAGCATGAGACTCTCGATCTCGGGGTTGTGAGATTTAGCCCCGTGTCACACATAGACATTACACGAAATTAAGAAATGAAAGACCGAGGCTCAGGGAAGCGAACCAGTGGAGCCACGTGGTGGCAGGGCTGGGGCCGGAACCACCCTCTGATCTCCCAGTGAAATGCTTTCTGCATTCCAGGCTCCTGAGCCTCAGGCGGACAAGTCCTGCAATGTCCACTCTGTGCACTGGGCTAAGTTAAACTCCGGGGAATTTCCATAATTCTTAGCAGGTGTGGTAGGCAGAGTAAGCCCTGCCCCCAGATGCCCGGAGCATCTGTCAGGTCACCTGACACTTGTCAGGTCACGGGGCAGAGGGGACTTTAGATCGTGCGTGGAATTAAGGTTGCTACTCAGCTGCCTTCCAAATAGCAAGATTAGCCTGTATTGCCCAGGCGAGTCCAACATAATCACCAGGGTCCTTAAACGTGGAAGACGAACCCGAGAGATGGCATCAGGACAGAGGCTCAAGCGGCCATCGCTGGCTCTGGAGGTGAACTGCCCAGCAGCCAAGGAACACGAGCGGCCCCTGGAAACACGAGCGGATACGGAACGGAGCTTTCTTCAGAGTCTCCAGAAGAACACAGCCCTGCTGACACCCTGACCTTAGCCCAGTGAGACCCATTCCTGACTTCTGACCTCTGGAACTGTAAGATAACAAATGTGTGCCGCCTTACGCCACCAAGTTCATGATTATTGCGGCAGCACCAGGACTCGGACACAGAGCGTAAGGCAGAGCTCAGCACCAGCTACTTACTCTCCTCACAGCTCGCCTCAGTTTCCCCTTGATAACCTGCGGACGGCCACACGCCACACTGCCCTTCACGTCTATGCCCAACCTCTAGAAGGCACAGCCTGGGGGTGGGGTTCCCCAGACTTCCACAGCGTCTCCCCACCTTCCAACATGGGCTCCTTCACAAAGACACCCTCCCCACCCCACCCCAAAGTCAAGGAGCAGCCTGCACCCAAGACCTCATCGCTGGAAGGATCAGGTCAGGGACACCTGTAGAATTGCCCCCTGGCTGGGGACATGGTGTCTCTGCCCGCCTCCTTTTCCCCATCTGTCAATCAGGGCGACTAACAGCACACCAGGCTGTCTGGGAGCCTGCGTGTAACAGCTAAGTGCCTGGTGTAGGGAAGGGAGCCAACCCGCTGGCCCTCCTCCCCCCGCACACTGTAATGAGGCTTGAAACCCTCCGCGGGCTGAGACAAAAGGACGAGGCATTTCTGTCTCACCGAGACTTCCATCCTCGTCCTCTCCGTGAACAACTTTTCCAGAAAGGCAGGTAGATTGGGAAGAAAATGCCTCTCTCCACGCCACAGAGACAGACAGACGCACACACACACCCAGAAGAGCTGGTGGGAGGGCTGCTCCACAGCTAGCCTACCTCCTGTTTGTCCACAACCCACAGACCCCAAATTATGTGCTGTAAGTTAAGAAAGGAAGAGGGAGAATAAGAAGGGAAGGTGGGGGAGGGGCTCTACTCTCACAGGCTATTAGTTTGAGTGTGAATGGGCACAGCCTTTCTGGATAGTCTGGAAAAGAAAAACCCTTCTTTCATTTTGTAAAAGGCAAGTACTCCTCATTCACCACTTACGTGAGGTCTTGATCTGCTTTTTTAAAAGTTTTTTTACAAATGTATTTCTTTTGAGAGAGAGAAAAAGAGCGTGGGCGTACACAGGAGTGGGGGGAGGGGGGAGAGGGAATCCCAAGCAGGTTCCACACTGTCAGCGCAGAGCCCGCTGCGGGGCTCGAACCCACAAACTGTGAGATCATGACCTGAGCTGAAATCAAGAGTCAGACAAGTAACCAACTGAGCCACCCAGGCGCCCCTTCATCTGCTTTTTCAGAACCGGGTTTGGGTCGCTCTGGCCATGCAGGTGCCTCGCCTGGGACCCTTAAGTGGCCAATCTGACTGGCTGGCCAGGCTCGGCCTGAAGGCCTCAGCCCTCATGGGCTCCCGGCCCTCACACGGTCACCAGGGCCACGGAAGCCCCATCGCGGCATTTCTTCTGGCACCTTCCCAGCCCGGCTTCATCACGGTGTCCTCTGGCCCCAGCACTTGACCCTGATTTTGTCCTGTGTTAGAGTTCAGTTTCTCCCATCAGAGGTAACTAAGGACTGTGCAGTCTTTGGAGTAAGAAAATTCTAGCTTTTAATCCCAGTTTACCATCGCCTGGCTGTACAACTTGGCTGAATCTCTTCACTTTTTCGGGTCTCAGAAACAAGGGCCCTGTGCCCCTGTCTTGTGGGGCAGTGAGGGAGGTTGGAGGAGGTGCAGACACAGAGCGCTGGCCTCTGTTTACACACTGGTCCTTGTCCCTCCCGCCTCGGGGCCTATAAATACGCACAGTGCTCCATCAACGTCTCCAAAATCCAAATACACCAACGTAGTAGCAGAGACTGCTAATGGCCTCCTAATACTTTCCTCCACAGCGAGGGGATCCCAACTCTACCTGGGTATTCGGCCACTGTGAACAAAGCCAAACTTCCCTGGCCGCCAGGTGTGGCGCTGGAAGGTAAGCGGGGGTCTGTGCAAATTCCACCAAGTCTCCTTGAGGAGCGGGAACGCCTTCCTCCCCCTTCCTTCATTCTGCTGGCTGCACACCTGCAGGTGCCCGGCTTGGGGGCAGCCGGCCTAGACTCCCAGGCCACTCAGGGCGGGAGGAGTCCTGGTACGCGGCAGGGGGCATGTCATGCCAGCTTTGGCCCTCCTGCCACCGAGTTTTTGTGTGACTAAGACATTGTAACGTAAGCGACGATTACTACTTTGAGGTCTCCGCTCTACTAGCCAAACCTCACCTTAAGGGACACCACCTAGGCAGCCTTCTGAGCGTTCCGGGCACGGTCCTTCTTCTTCAAGCGCTCACGGCCTGATGGGGAGCCAGCTGAGTCAGCCCCCGAATCACAGTCAGGGAAGCGCTTGGACCAGAAAGCGTCAAGGGCCAGGGGACGGTTTGTCACAGAGCAGGTGACATGCAGTCTGCCGGGCAAGCAGGGGACACAGGGAAGGGTTTGGGCGGAGACAGGCATGGCTAGGAGGGTTCAGGAACTCTGTGAAGGGCCTGGAGGTAGAGGACACACAGCCACACACCTGCATGACAGGCTGACGTCCTGGCTGGGAGAGAGAACAGTTCTGGTGACAGGGGACGAGGGCACGCTCCCCACCGGAGTCAACCATCAGTCCCAAAGCGAATCGGGCTCTTTCCTAGGCAGCCAGGACTGTGAGAGGCTGGGGACTGGGATCAGTGGCCCAGTTCCAGGCCCACCAGATTCTCCCAGTCTACCAGCCTAGGGCTCTGGGTGCCCCAAGGTGAATGAGCCTGGTGAGATCCTGAATCAGCACAGTGGATGCCATGAATCCATCATTTCCGGAAGAAAATGAATAATGAGGATAGATATTTACAAACTACTGCAAAGACATTAATTCTCACACCCACGTCATTGTAATGGTCTCTGAAGGAAAACGTAACTACTGCACCGAGTTCTGGTTAATCTGGGATAGGAACTCGAATATAAACACCAGATGCTGGCTGATGGTTTCTGAAGTCTGACACGTGTGAGGCTACAAGCCCCCATGGCCTCATGGGCGGGAGGGCACAGACCCACATGGACGAAGCATTTCTCACCCCCTCCCCCTGGGTTCTTCTGCTGTCCGGATGGGCCCCGACACTCCCTCCAGGGGAGGCCCCAGCAAGCCCAACAGACTGGGGTTCCCATGACTCCATGAGTCTGTGAGTTCAAGACCACAGCAAATCAACACCCTTTTAATTACACTGATGATCCGAACTCATTGAGAAGCTATTGAAACTACCGGGTCAAGCGAATCAAAACATTCCTTCCTTCAGTCACCCACTCAGACACTGCTTATTAAGAGAGAACTGTGTGCCTGGATCTGGGCTTCCAGCTGTCCCTGCCGGGCCAGGTCCCCAAGTGCCGGCCGCCATGGGCACACAGCAGCATGAAGCCCTGCCCGCCAGGGAGGGAAGAGCCCGTGAGACCATTCAGAACCAGAGGGCCCCCGGGGAACAAACACACCCGTTTTCCAAAATCAAGGGCTTCTGCCAAGAAAGCTGAATGCCGGCTTATGGCAAACAGGAAAAGAAGGAAAAAAAGTTGAGGTTTGTGAGAAGGGGAAACACACACTCCCAGAAGAGCTGAGGAGAGGAGAGACTGGAACCCACGTTTATCCTGGAAGAGGGAGGGAATCAATTCAGTTCGTTCTGTCAGAGTCGTGTGCGGGCACGTGTGCACGCGGGTGCACACACACACACACACACACACACACACACACACACACACACGGGTTTCTGGAGCCAGTGAGCACGCTGACTCACCCCCATATTATGCTTCAAGACAAACATGGAGCATGTGAGACGGAAACCTGGAAGGTTTGGGAGCACTTGCACCCCAGGGAGGGAGCACAGCTAAAGACCCCTCCCAGACACAAGAATCCCCACCAACCAAGCGCTGCCCCTCCTGGCCCAGCGTGCACCACCCCCCCCCCACCCCCACCCCCCACCAGGGCCCAGGACTTCAGTCTCCAGGAGCTGGAGGATTTCAGTCACTCGGCAGGGCTGTGCTGGGACGCTCCACGGCCGCCTCCCTCGGGCACATCAGTCAATTTCAATGGCTTTCTCAATGGGCCTTTGAGGGAAAAGGGCAGATGACAGAAACGGGTAACGGAAGAATGCAGGGGATGACAGCCTGGCTCTAGACAGCTGGGCCCGTGGGGCGCCAGCCAAACATCCATCATACAGCCAGCCACCAGTCCTGAGCAGTGGGCCTCGCCCACGGGGCGGGCTCGGAGGAAGCGCCATCATCTGGCCCCCCAACCCTGAGGCCCACGTGGCCGCTCTAATGACCACGAGAGATGAGCGGCACACAGCCACGCACGTGTGCACACGCACGCACATCCAATGCACTTTACACAACGGCTGATGACCCGCACAGGCTGGAAAAGAGAGGAACAGGATGTGCCGTAGGGCTTACGCGTGTGTGAGGACGTGTACACGCAGACTCCGCGTGCAGGACTCTTTCTACAGATGGACGTAAGTGCGGACAGGTGCGGCCCTCTCCACAGAAATACGCATGTGCGCACATACATCTCCCAGCCCTTGAGACAGAGATCGGCGGACCGAGATGAATTTGAGTGTTTCGGAAGGAAGATGCCTGGGCCGAGCACCGCGCCCTGGACTAGGCGGCCTCAGCTGCCTCCTCCTCCTGAAGCAGCCTCGCCTTGGCGCCACCTGCGTGTCTGATTCAGGGCGGGGTGACTTCGGCCCCATGGCCGGTGGGCGGTCCAGTGACCAGCGTGTTGGCCAGAGGCAGGTCTGCTCAGGATGGAGGGCTCTGTAAACGCCCCAACATCAAATGGCGTCACCTTAAAGGGCTTGTGCCTCTTTGAGTCACTCTCCATGCAGGTGGCTTCAGGACACGCCTGCCCAGGACTCAGGTTTCCGAGCATCAGCTCCACTTGTCCACCCCCCGCCGCACGATGCCCATCCTCAGCACTGCGTCTCCAGCAGCAATCAGGAGAGGCCATCCCTGGACCCCGCTCTCCCCTCCTGCCTTTGCCTGGACACCTGCAGACAAGATGGACCTTCTGGGGTCTCCAGGGACCCACTCAAGGGCCACGACACAGAGCACAGAACAAACGGGACATAGACAGTGTGGGGCGTGCCATCTGGACGCGCTCCCATTGCCAGGAAGCCCTCACGATGGTCGCCCCTGCCTGCCCACCTGCTTAGGTGTCCGAGGCAGCCAGGGTGCCAGGAACCAGGAAGAGAGGGAAACACAGCTGTTGCCTGTCCTTAGCCCACCTCCCGGTTCTGCGTCTTCATTATGCAACTCAGTAGGGATTTCTTCATAATCACAAGGGAACTACACAGCAATTATTATCATTTTACAACAAATACAACAAATGCATTTATTTACCATATTAAATAGACAGCATATCCTTGGTTATATATACTACAGTATACAACATAATCCTCGATAACACGATGTAGGATGGTGAATACGGTCATGGTAACACCATCACATTCTGTGCAGGAACCGTGCTGAGTGCTCCCGGCCCCTCACCCTGTCCTGCAAGGTGGTCTCACCGGCTGGCTTTGCCATGGGTGAAGGAGCTTCCTCTAGGGCACCCTACCAGGACTCCTCTCTGAGTGTGTGTGAGTCAAGGGAGCACCGTCAGGGCGCCTCTGTGAGCATGAACCCTGGCTTGGCACCAGGGACTCCTGACCTCTGGGGGAGAGGGCCTGCAGGGGCTGCCACCTGTGGCCTGGGGGCCTGTGCATTTCCCTACTCGGCCCACAGTGCCCGGGCTTCCAAAAGTTTTTGGCTCTGCTTCCTGGTTCCTGTATCAGCAACCCAGCTGCACCTGAGCCCATCCCTGAACCTCCACCTAGTTGTTTGGGGGCTGGACCATTGTCCAAGTGCCCTGGCATCCGCTGTCTCCCTGGTTCACATTACATGGGAAAGACTGAAGAAAAACTAGAATTGTTGAGTGTTCACTATGTGCCAATCACGGTGGTAAGTATTTTACACGCATGACTCTAATTCATGCTGACCTCTGCGAAGTGGGCAGTCCCGTGAGGAGTAGCTGGCAGAGCCATGACTGGCCCCTGGGGCTCTGGACCCCAGTTCAGGGCTCTCCCCATGTGCCCAGAGCAGCAGAGCTCCCAAGAGCGGTCTTGCCACTGTGACCCCCACAGTGCTTTTGTCCTATCGACAGACAAGGGGTCTTATGACAATACTCTCATCATGAGTCACCAAGCTGTCCCAAGAAAAATAAGAGACTCTAATACACATCTCAGAACACCTACAAAAGCTGGGCCATAGAATTTGTCTTGTGAAGGAATTCAAGACCCCAAAGGAACGCTTTTTTGTATGCCAATGAGTTGGGCAAGCACACTGTCCATCCATCCAGAACAGCCAACCATCCGCCCATTCATTTGTCATGCACTCAGCCTTTTTCACCCACGTGACCGTCCACCTAACTCTGCACCCACCCCCTCACCCAACTTCTCGACCTGACAATTTACCCAGCTAGCGACGTACTCATCCTCCCATCCTCCCGCCCTCCAGTCCACCTCACCAACGACTACGGAAGACCAGTCGCATGCCGGGCGCTGGGGCACCAACATGAAGACAACAAGCCCCCGCTGGAAGGGAACTCGGCGTGAAGGAGGTACCATCGCGTGAGGTCACCTACAGAAGCTCCAGCATCCACAGACCCTCACTTGAGTGACTGGCGGGAACAAGGACAGCCAAGAACGGACAGACACGCCCACGAGCTCAGCCCCCAAAGGGCACACGACGTTACCGGACACTTCCATGGTGTTGCTCCTGGACATACCGGTGGAACGGCTAGTGACCAGACTTTCAGAGTTTACTCTGCTGGTTACTAGAGGAACTTTGGTCCAACAACACACTAAGTTCTACAGGGAGGTACAGAAGACGTACCACAGGAGTGGGAAGAACATTGCGCCAGGGTCAGAGAGGACGGTACGTCACGTGCCCCTGACTTGATTCAAACCTAAGTCTCGGTGATTCGAAAGCTTACGCCCGTGCCTGCTTTCAGTAAGAACTCAGCATCTCAGGCCCCGAACAGCTCAGCAAGTAGAAACGCTGACCCCCAATACTATCAGCTGCTCCCCCATCTTGACTGCAGGAGCAGTGGGGGTGGCCGGCAGGTGGTGGACTTCCTGACAACGCGGTGTCCTGGGAGGAAGGGGACCTCGGATGCTGTCCAGAAGGCCCCGGGCCTTGGTGTGGCCCCGCACCACCCCCGGTCCTCCAGAGGAAGCACAGCACGAAGAGCATCATGGACACTGGCGACGTAGCCTGGGAAGCATGGAGGGTGCCAGAAACCAAGTCTAAACTTTCAACAGAGAAACCGACTGGTAAGGGAAAGGGGTCCCGTGGACTAACTGGAAATACGTATATTTAAGGATCTTAGAGCACACGGCAGGGGGCCGAATAAAGTAATCTTCTGCTTAACATTCTGGAGAGAGTCGGAGGGCATCAGGAAGGATTTCCCGAGTCATGAGGCTACAAATGGTCCAGCCACCCCAAGGAACCTGAGCAGGCTCCGTCGGTATGAAGCAGGGCGGCGGAGAACGGATACAGGTTTAGTAAAAGCGTGCATTCCGCAGATGCTCCCGGAGGGCCTCCCACCAAGAGAGCACCTCCTGTCTGAGATCTGACCCCTGCCCAGCCGGCACCCCGTAGCCCTGGACGTGCCCGCCTCATCGTTCAACACTGGGTCAGAAACACATCTGCTCGCGCCTGGCCCCCACTGGACCGTAAGCCCCTCACACGGTGCAGGGGGTGCAGCAAACACTCGTCCGGCATCAGTTCTGGCCCTGCCCCGATGCTCACGAAACTGCTTCTCGCGGGCAGTTTGCAGATGCGTAAGATGACAGAGGAATCACACCGACGGCTCCTACCCGGGGCCTCCTAGAAGCACCGATGGCATTCGGGCTTGTGATTCTCAGGATTTCCGACAATCCACGGGAAACCACAGGTTTACCCTCCGTCGGGCAAGTGCACACTAAGGAAAACATCACCTGTCCTCCCCTCGGGCTAGAACGCTCTCAGCTCCGTGAGCGTGCACCAGTTACCGTGGGCTGGCAGGTATGTGGTTCTGCCTAATGAGACGAGAAAACGGGATCATCATCCTTCACTGAACAGGCTGGGACACAACCTTTTGAAATACGGGTGGACCCTGGGGAGAGAGAGCGGAGAACGACGGATTCCTCGGCAGTGGAGAGAGAAAACCCCTCAGGTGCCTGCCCACTCCTACCTTCTGAGCAACCGTGTAAACCACGGAGCAGGCCACGTGTCGTTCCTCCGTTCAACACTGCTCTCTGCATCTTCCTTCCTGGTAAGGGATCGCTTGTGAAACTTTTTTTTTTAATGTTTATTTATATTTGAGAGGGGGACAGAAAAAGAGAGAGAGACTGGCGGGGGGGGGGGAGCAGAGAGAGAGGGACACAGAATCGGAAGCAGGCTCCAGGCTCTGAGCTATCAGTACAGAGCCCAACGCTGGGCTTGAACCCACGAGCTGTGAGATCATGACCTGAGCCAAAGTCGGAAGCTCAACCAACTGAGCCACCCAGGTGCCCATCTTGTGAAACGTTCTTAAGCGACACCAAGGCCTGATATTAAACTGCTCCTGTCCCATCAGCACACGGGAGGCCCTTGGCCCACAGACCTGCCCCGTCAGAGCCTGTGCTAGCTGGCGTGCCCCAACCCCAGCACCTGTAATGCCACAGCAGGCAAGAACATGGATGCGCAGGTCACCTTCTTCTTTGTGACCGAAATAACCAGTTTCCTGTTTGCAGGTGTCCTCGAGGGGTGAACCACAGGGGGAGGTCCAGAGATCAGCACAGAGTCACTCGGAAGCCCCTTCCAAATCTCTCCTCTGTTTTGGAAAGAGCTAGAGATTGTACCCCGCCTTATGCAACACAGGGCAATGGATCAGTGACTTGGAGTCTGTCCGCCCCCAGCTAGGACAGGCTGGGAAGAAAGGGACAGAACCCAGTGCACCCTGAGCTACCAGCATGAGGGGCACAAGGCAGGTATTCACAGGGTGAACAAACAGATGAATGAGGGAAGGAGTGGAAGAGTGAATGAACGAACGAACAGGTCTCTAACCCCTGGCCTCCCCAAGGTCATGATTTACATCCAAGCTCCAGGAAACGGGAGGCAGGTTGCCCCACAGGCTGTGACTGTCCCCTTCCGGGTTGGTGGTGGTTAGGAGCCGGGAGGAGGGGGGCCAGGGGCACACCTGGTGAAAAGCCGAGAACGGAGGGTGGGACACAGCACGGTGCGCGCTCTCCAAGGACCTAGAATGGAGCCTCGGGCACAGGTGCCCCTCAGTAGATGGGGAGCACGATGGCAGAGCTGGGGACCAACACGGGGCAACGGTGAAGAGAAGGCAAAGGGTTCTCGTTTTGATTTGGGTATTTCTATTTGTATGTGAATACGTGAATATTTAATACTTTTGTATTAGACACCACACGCGACTATTGTAATTATGAGGAATTATTATATATACATACATGTGCATATCACATATCGTTACATAACAAACGTGCAAACGTGTAATTATTCTCGTTTTGCTTCAATTCAAAGGGCAGGTGGTCTCACCCTGAGGCTCCCCTGAAGAAAGCAGTAAAGCCGGGAAAAGGAACACGTGTTCACGCTTCATCTTTGAGCATTCTCGGGTGGAAAACTCATCGTTTTCTACCAGCTCATCAGAGCCTGGGAGGGTGTCTGGGGGTTCCCTGTGCCGGGAAACCTCAGCAGACCGACTTCTTCCAGCACTCGGGAAATTTCTGCATTCCTTGCATGACTCTGGAACGTCAGAAACCGCAATCGCCACCTTCTGAGTCCAGATCGACGGGGCCAGCTTGGTTCCCTGGAGCCGCAGACCACAGACACCGCCGTTGACCAGGCTTTCGGCTTGGCTGGGAGTCAGGCCTGGGTTGGGGCCCCACCCTCCCCGGGCAGCGACCCAACCCTCAGCAGCCTCGTCTGCGCCCGGCGTGGAGGTGAGGGACGAGGCACGGGGGCACCCACCACGGTGTCCTCACCGAAGCCTAGCCTATCCAGGCCCCCAGACTCAGATCTGGCTCCTCGTCTTCCCGGCCGTGTGGCTGTGGGGAAGGAATTTAGAATCTCTGGGCCTCGGGGGGGGGGGGGGGCGCGGTAAGAGTCACAGCGATCACGGCAGCTACCTCGTAAGGAGCCCTCAGCATAATGCCAGGCGTGCAGTAAAATCGTAATAAACGCTAAAGAATGCCTCTCCTTTCTCCTTTCTGGTCGAATCTCTCGGGACCCTTGCCGGGGGTGGGGAGTTCTCGCGTGAGCTAAGCAAAGCGGTGCCAGTGGGCACCGGGGCCGGCACAGGGAGCACGCTGGCCTCCCCTCCCATCCGCAAATCGTACCAGCCTGGCTACCCGCCTTGCCTGCCTGAAGCCAGGCTGACAGGGCCCGGCCTCTGTGCGGGCTCCCTGGCTCCTGCCGCGGCGTGATTCGTCATCTTCCTATGCAGCTGGCACGGTGCTCCCGAGGTAGACGCGTCAATCATTAAACCACTATTTGTTCACGTCCCGGAGAGGCGGGCGACTTTGCCTCCTCCACAAACATGCCTGGAAGACCAGTGGGCCTACGTGGTTACCCTGTCACCAGGAGCAGGCCCACAGATCAAAAGATAGATAGATAGATAGATAGATAGATAGATAGATAGATAGATAGATAAAAATAAGCCCAGAGACTCTGTGATTCTGGGACCTGAAGCCTCAGACGACAATGGCACCACCAGGCCGCAGGTCGACCTGGAGATGCCCAACAACGAAAAGCAGGAATTGCCAACTTGGCCTCTCGTAACGGTTGTGTCGGGCGCTCAGCACACACGGGGATTCTGAGCCCCATACCTGACCTCCGACATCAGAACCCCAGTGAGGCAGGGGTCGGGACCTTGTGCTTACCCTTCAGGAGATTCCAATGCGGCAGCCTCGCACCGGCGTCCTCCATGGGACTAGCTGGTGAGAAGCCCTCTCAGGTGCCGGGCACCCAAGAGCCGCTGGGCAACGGGCACGCTCTTCTTCTGGAGGGCCCGGCTTGGCCCTGGTGTCGTGGGGCCACCGTGAGACGGAACCGACAGGTCCTGAGGAGACCACCGAGCCACCCTGTCCGTCAGCAGGCACCGCCAGCACGGGCCTCCCACAGAATCGTAAACCGGGCGATGTTCTCCTCCTCCCGGGGCCGAGGAGACGAGAGGTGGTGGTGCCCACAAGCAGGAAGGACGCAGGACACAGCAAGCACCGCAGCGGCTTCCCCGGGCTACCTCATCCGTCCTGGCTCCTCCTACCACCACATCCTCGGCACGTCAGGCGTTTGGGAATTTGGGGGGCAGACGCTGGGCAGAGCTGCGGGTCGAGGACTGAGCTGGGAGGCCCCAGGCTGGGGGCAGAAACATGCCCAACTTCAGTGTGTCTTTCCTCACGGTTTCTCCTTCCACCTGGAACCTTGTGAGGACCTGTTGCCAACCCGCCCGGGACTGCATCCCGAAACCATCTCTGCTCCCCCGAGGGATGGACCTCACAGCCCTTGGTGCTCCCCCAGCCTCCCTGACGAGGGGACAGGGCGGTGAGCCCACCCACTCCCGATGCAGCCTGGGATCCGTGTGGGCCCCTGCTCTCCCCAAGCCCGCTTGGGCCTTCCCAGAGCTCACCTGTAAGGCAGGCCGACAGCAAAGTGGTCAGACTGGGGACGGAGGGGGCGGGCAAAGGGGCTTAGGAATGTCTTTTCTCAAGAGAAGCCACATAATCGCGTCTGAACGCCGTCACCAATTGTGCATGTGACAGGCTTGCTTCCAGAATTCACTTTTGCCCATATTAAAACCTGGTGCTTGACAGCAAAAGACCAGGGACAGCAAAAGACCAGGACATAGGAAGTTCAGGCAGAGCCAGCTAAGGCGCAAGACCGTATGCATGCACGCATTCATTCATTCATTCATTCATTCATTCACAGAGTCGTTTTCTCAACACTTGTGTGTCCGTCTGCCCATCTGTTCTCATTCCTTTGTTCATTCACGCAGTCATTTCTCACTCAGATGTTCTCCGAGCGCCTGGCGGGTGTCTGGTGTGCTCGGCATGAGGACACAAAGTGACTCTGCCACACCTCTGCCCTCAAGGAGGCTCACGGTCAGACAAGAAACAGGGCCACAAGTGTAGGAGGAGCCAGCTGGAGGCCTGGGAGCCCAGGGCAGGGCTCAGAAGGATGGGGTCCCCGTGCTGCATCCTGAGAGGAGAGCAGGAAGGTGCGTGGGGCCCTCCGGGCAGAGGTGTCCGGAAGCTGTGTGTTGGCCAGCATGGCAGGAGGAGAAGAGGGCGACCAGGCCTGGCCCCGGAGGTCCCACTAGTGTCTGCCCTCTGAGGACAATGGGAGCCAGGGGGCATGTGAAGTAGGCAGGTGTTTAGAAATAGAGGCAGGGGGACAAAGCACTACGGCTTCCCGTGTTCACGAGGAACATGACACGGGTCTCAAGGTGTGGCCTGACAGCAGCTCTGCGACATGAACTCAGGAGAGTGGGGGCCCCCACAGCAAGGGCAGCAGCGGGAACCCCAACCTGCCTGCGAAGGTCAGTCCAGTGCCCGCCGACGGCCACGTGCAGGGACACGCCAGCCGGGGAGGCTTCGGGGGTGCCACGCGTGCCCCCAAGAGTCAGGAGCTGGGCGCACGGTCCCTTCGGTCTTCTGCCACCCCCCGGTCAAGGGCGAAGCCCCTTTCCGATCGGGAAGAACTCATCAGCCACTGCCACGGAGCCTGCAGCGGGGGAAGGGAGCAGCCAGCCCGAGTGAAAGCGTGAAGGAGCCAAGTGGCCTGCCTCGTGGCCCCCCTGCCTTTCAACCGGTCACTGAACAGACCGCTGTCCCAAGGATAGGAGGCCTTGCCACCTCAGAAGTGCTCGAAAAAGAATACTTTTAAGTGAGTCCATGTACAAATGGGACCAAGTGGTCACAGCACATAGCGGGAAGAAGGTGTGATTGGGGCTTTACTTTGAAAGTGAAACTTAAGGGGCGCCTGGGTGGCGCAGTCGGTTAAGCGTCCGACTTCAGCCGGGTCACGATCTCGCGGTCCGTGAGTTCAAGCCCCGCGTCAGGCTCTGGGCTGATGGCTCGGAGCCTGGAGCCTGTTTCCAATTCTGTGTCTCCCTCTCTCTCTGCCCCTCCCCCGTTCATGCTCTGTCTCTCTCTGTCCCAAAAAATAAATAAACGTTGAAAAAAAAAATTAAAAAAAAAAAAAAAGAAAGTGAAACTTAAAAAAAAAAAATGATGAAAACAAGTTTACTCGAGGTGAGTTGATAAAATTCAGGTCCTATTCACCATAGGTGCCCATCCTTTACAAGGGCAAAGAGTCCGTTGCGATCGCTTTTTCCGGTACCTTTCTCACCAGCGTGCGTGAGAGCACAAGGCAGCACGCTTACCCTGCACTCGACCCCACGGCATGACTGCAAAGGAGGCCGCTTCTGCACGGCCCTAGGAATGCCCCTGAGGCCCAGCTCCCTGGGGCCTCAGCGGCCTCCCCAGCCGGCATCAGGCCCCTGCAGGCCTCCTCCTCACCGTCAGCTCTGCCCCACGGGCCCTCCTTTGCCCAGGGCTGGGGGCAGGGCGTCCAACAGCAGCTCTCCCCTATGGTTTTCACCCACTTCAAGAAACTCTGCATCTTTGCCAAGGTTTGCAATGTGCCTTGCAACCGGTTGACATTTTCTCTGCATTCTACTGTCAAATGTTCAGAAGCTGGGGGCAGGGGACAGAACTGGAAGGGTGGTGGCTGCACGGGAGGAGGCGTGGGAGAACGTGCACGGGAACCCACGCTACCGTGATCCTCACCTGTGACACGGCCTGCACCTGCGGGGCCCTGAACACTGAACGACGACACGCTGCACGTTCCAGAAGCACCAGCAGCTTTGCCCAGGCCAGAGCCTACGAGCAGAGTGGAGGTCCAGGTCTGCTAATGCCGGGCACACCACCCACACCCCTCCAGCCACCCCATCCTTACACCGCCTACAGGCCACCCCGTGGCCCTGGCTCATCCTGCTGCCCCCACCTAGGATCTTTCCCTGTTTCTGCACACTGAAATCCTACTAATTCTAGCCGTCTCTCACAGGTGACTTACTCCACCACGTTTCTGCTCAGCCCCGGATGAGGCACTGAGAGCATTCCGTATTTGCGATGCCACACGAGTGACTCCTAGGCCAAGCCCAGGAACCTGGCGCTTCTCCAAGGCTGGAGCTCCCCCCGCCCCAATCCCCCGCCCCATCCTCCAACACCTGGCCCCAAGTCAAAGTTCAAGAAGTGACTCTGACTTGAACTGAGCTGCAGGGTCTGAAGCCCAGATGCCCCCCAGGCGGCCACAGAACCGGATGGCTTCCTTGAGTGCTGGGGCACACAGGAGAGCCCCTCACACCATGCCCTCCCCGATCATCAAGCCCATCCTGTTTCCACGTATTTAGAAGCAACAATCGATACCGCTCACTGTCCCGATGACCTACAGAGACATTAAGTTAAAGCAGGGCCCTCCAGTGCTTACTAAGCAAAGCTGGGTTTCCGCATAATGAAGTTCATGTTTCCAAAAATAGAAAAGGTGTGTGGGTGATCACATGCCATGGCTTCAGAAAGCAGGGGCATTAATGTTTCCTCGTGACGACAGCATGGCAGGCTTGGTGTCTGAGAAAGGGAACGGCCACCCAGAGACCATTCGGCCTGCAGCTCTCACCTTTGCACACACGGAGCAGGCACTGACACCACTTCTGTCCCCATGCAGCCAGCAAGGTGCACAGGAGCTGCTGAGGACAGGTATTTTATCTTTGTACTTCCAGGACTCCGCCCAGGGCCTGGGGCATCCAGAGGCACTGAACACAGGCTCCCTGCATGACTGAATCAACGACCGTCTCAAGCTCTTCATTAACCAAGTTTATCTGGTTTTCTAGAGATAAACCCACAGCTTCCCCAAATTAAGAACAAGCTCATGAAAACCACCTGTGGAACGACAATACAGGCCCCAGTCCTAAAGAGACGGTCACAAGGTTCCTGGAGGCAGAGGAGGGCAATGTGCCCCTGGGAGCGGAGTGTCACGGAGCAAGGCACGTCGTGGGTGGCTCTGATTTTCCAACACAAGCCCCCGAGGCTCGTCCGCACAGGAGACCAGCACCGGGGGATGCAACTCATGATGAAACGCAAGCTGTATATTCTCACTGTGGTTTCTCAAGAGCTCAGATGGGTTTTTAACAAAACTTGGCCAAATTTAAACCAATCTGTTGCACACCAAATACCGGGACTAGAACAGACGGTCCAATCAGAGCAATTCTTCCCGCCCGCCCTCCCCGCCCGCCACCGTTCCGAGCGCCGATTGTGTGTAACTGTCCCAAAGGTGCAGAAAACCCCAGTATTTCCAAGTCGGCAGTGAAGCCTCCCACCGCTCAGGCTGCCTGTTACACCCAGAAGCACTCGATCCTACATGAGACCCTGGGCCCTGACTTCGCTTCAGAAATTAGAGACCACACCGGTCTGTGTCCGAGGCCTCACGCGAAGTGCCCCGAGGGGTTGGGAACCCAAAGAACGGATGGATTCGGGCCTCAGGAAGATCACACACAGATAAGTAGCTGCCGCCCAGAAGGGGAAGCGGGTGGTCTCCTGGGAGGGCGGCGGTGAGGACCGGTGAGCGGAGCCGCAGAATCTCGGCTGGGATGGGCCCGGGCACGAGGACACCGGCTGAACGGGCAGGGAAAGCAGAGCGCTGGACATCACCGCGCACTGTGCAGGCTTCAGGCAGGCGACCACGGAGAGGTCCTCCTGCTCTTTGTGACCTCCGGCCCGTGGCAGCGTGGCCTCTCTCCACGGGGGACCTCGCCCACTCCTATGGCCCGTGCCCGTCTTGCTCCCCTACCTCCGGAATGACCTCTGTCCTGAACCTTGGAACCAGAGTCCGGCCCCAGCCGTGTGCAGGTCTGCCCCTCCACTCCGGGACGAGGCCTGCATGGATCCATCTGTGTTCCCACCATCCACCGTCTCCTCAGGCTTGAAGGAGAGGAAGATTAGCAAAAGGAGACAAACATGTTCACAGCCCGCCGAGAAACACACTCCAGCGTGAAACTCCCCGATGGCTGGGTGGTGAGCCTTCCTCCTGCTCCGGGCAACCAGCCTCCGTTCCACACCCGACCTGGGCCTGCCCATGCAGAGCCCTTAGGTAATTCCCTCAGGGTTATGAACGAAGAACCTTCCATCTGTCAGGCCCAGCACTCCATCATCTCTGCTCACGCTGGGCCCTCCCCATCTTCCTACAAAGTTCTCCTCGGGACAGAATCTGCCCCTATCATGACCACATCCCTTCCTCCTCCCGCAAGTTCAGCGCAGGTCTAGTGAATTGTGACCAGGGCTAAGCTCCTTCTGTGTCCCATACTGTGCATAAACTCTCCCACACCTTCATGTTTCTCAGATCCACGCACATCCCCCATCCCTTGCCATGATCTCACTTCCTGTTTCACAAAGAAAACACAGGCCACCAGTGGGACCCCTGCGTCTTCCTGCTACAAAATACATGCCCCAACTGTAACCGGACCTCCCTAGATTCCCTGTCCCCTGCCGACGTGGGGGCTTAGCCTCCTTACACACCAGGGCCAGCTGGAACGGTCACGCCTCTGTGAGACGGTCAGCTCCCCGGCGACAAGCTGGGAACCTCTCCTGCACGCTGCTAGGTCCTGAGCCCTGAGAGCAGAGAGCATATTGACAATCCTGACAATATGCTCCTGGTCATCCAATAAGCCAGTATTGGCACTAAGGGCTGAGCCCAAACCCAGCACTTTCCATCAAGCAGGCTACACTGCCTTCAGCATCTCCCACCAGCCCACCGCCCTTGTACCCCATTTCTCGCCCAGAGCTGGGCTCACGGTATGTGCGCAGGAAGTGAGTGTTGAGTGAATGAGCCCCCTGCACAGAAGGGGCTGGACCCACCTCGGCCATCTGAACATAGCTTACTGCTAGATGAGGCTGGAAGGAACATGCCAGCCTACAGGGTCCAGGAAGCCCGTGGCCATGGCAGAGAGGCTATCTTGCACCAATCCGTGGCTGCACCTCTGTACTTTCTGTCAAGCCACCCACACGGAAAGGACACCTGGTTTCCACGGGTGCCCATCCTAGACCAGAGGAGCGTGGATGTGCCTGGGGCCCCGTGGCACTTACGAACCAAGGGATTCAGAGCAAAAGCTTTAGGTCTCCGAGCCCCGGTCTCCCTACGCGACAAAGCGGAGGCAGTTTCGTCTACGCAGCTGTCCAGCCAGTGGCCACCACATCGTGACGGTGCTTCGCTCCCGCCCCCTTGTGAAAGCAGGCTCTTCACTGAGAACCAGCCAACTTCTGGGTGGGCCCGGGGGGGAACATGTGGAAGAACTGGTCGAGTCTCTGGAAGGGAACACAGAACCTTGTTTCCATGTGGGTTTATCATCAGATTCTCAGGAGTCCTCAGCACAAGATACCTAGTCACCACTGTTGTGTCTGGACGCTTCTCCGTTTGTGGACAACACGACGTCACCAGCCACTCCTGCTCTGCAGAGGCCACGTGTACATTCTGCCATCACCTTCCCCACTCTCGTTCGCGTTGGGACTGTGGTCCATCTGCAGACTCAGAGACCAGGTTCTGCCGGCCAAACAATGAACCTACCCTCATGGAGGGAAAAGGTCCCGTCAGGAGAAGCCAGGCTCTTGACTCTGAAGGCTGTGCTCCCCCTGATCTGCTGTGATTTCGGAAGACGGGCTGGCGCCTGCATTTTGCGGCCCCACCAGGAGTTACACATCCACCATCAGGGGAGATGTGGCAAACTCGTTTCAAGCTAAGGAGCTCATCCTCCGACAGAACGGACATCTCTGAGAGCGAAGGTTATGTGGCTATTTTTTTCCAGCTGTTGGACTGGATCAACGGTCCAGGGACGAATCGCCAGCCAAGGGCCTGGGGGAGGAGGCTGTTGTCAGGAGCTGCCTGAGGAAGGTCAGGAGGCTCGGTCTTTGAAGTAGGCCTGACTGCTCAAGGTCTGGCTTCAAAGTGGCCCGGAGGCCAGCGCTTCCTTCTCAGGTCCTCAAATGGGAAGGAGCTATTTTTCCCCCAAACCTCTCAGTACTGCAGACTAAGCTGACCCACATTTGCTTCCAGACCTTTTTTTCCTTCCTAAGAAATTAAACAGCTTAATTTCAAACACATTCCCTTAAGCATCTGCTCTGTGCTTGTTTAGCACATTCTGAATAATGCAGGGCAGACAAAAAATGAGGGTAAGGCACAGCAAGGCCAGCAGCCTGTCCCTGTCCTCCGATGGCAGCCCAGGAAGAGGGACAGACCAGAAGGGGACAGGCTGGGGTCCAGGGTGCCGGGTGTGACACGAGGGAGGTGAGGTGACCTCCAGGCCCCGCTCACACTGGCCCCACACGAGCTCTCGGCCCTGAGCGTCTCCCTGCACCGCTCACTTCCGGCAAGACTGTCCCTGCAGGGAGAGGGGAAGGAGCCTCAGAGCGGGAGCACTCAGAACTGGAATCCAGAGTTTCTACACCCGGACCTGTGTTCCTCCTGCTGCTGGTGGCTCCTGGTGGGGGTGGGGACGGCTCAGACAGGGTCCGTGAGTGACATCAACCGGAGGGAGGTCATCAGGCCGCCTGGCCTCCATCTGCTCAGCCGTACACAGGGGTCGGAGCATAGCTCGGAGGTGGTGGCCATCCCACCACGAGGGAGCACGGCCCCCTCCCTTCCCCAGCTGACGGGTAGCGCAGCTCGGTGCAGTTCCGGGAAAACGACCCAGATCCATCCTACTTCATGGTGTTTGATTTGAAGCAAGTTGCCAAAACGTGAGCTTCTCCATCTGCCACAGGGGAAATGTCTGTGGCTCTGCATGGTCCCCAGATGCTAGCCCCAGAGTATGGGGAGGGCTGGTGCCTGCCCCCCACCTCCAGACCAGCCACCATCTTCCAGGGCCCTACTGAGATGTAGGCGTGTGAGAAGGGCCCTTTCCGCTTGGCCTGCCTTCCTTCTACAGCCTGGTGTGCCGGGGGTGACCTGGTCACCCCCGTAGCATGGACAGACGGCCGAGACGCCTCCCCCACCTCCTGGCAAGAGCCAGAAGCCGGGAAGCCCCCTCCTCCGACCCGGAAGCTCCTCATGCCCTGCCTGGGTCCAGGGACCCAGAGGCCAAGCCCTGCGCCCTTGTCTCAGTCGACGCTTCCAAAACTACCGACAAGACGTCCTGCAGCTCATCTCCTCTGTGAGAAGAAGCCGCGGGACTCGAACTTAACACAGAGTGCTGGAGCCAACAAGTGGCATGGCTCCTGCGTGCCCTTCAGCTCCGAATCCCGGGCCTGGCTCAGCTCCTGGCACCGACTCGACACGCTCACAATCCACCTCCCCGAGAAACCGTGAACGAATCCCTGTGCACACGAGCAGAGGACGTGCTGCCCGAGGCCTGGCCTCCACGGGCTCCTGGCGGCACCACCAGGCTCAGGAAAACAGAGACGGGGGTACCGGACCTGACCGCTCCAAGCGCCCCCGGGAGCACCTCCCATGCTGAGTGAGCACAGCCTCTTGGCCGGAGGTTCCCCTTCCTCCGCGGGTGGGTCCCCCTGCGGCTTCGACACCTGGAGCTCGGCCTGCTGGGCTGCGAGGCGCCAGGCCCCACGAGGGACTCAGCTTCTGTGTGGTGCATGGAGCCAAAGGCGGGAGCCAGGAAGGACGGCGGGCACCCCGTTCCGAACGCACCCTCGACCTTCCACGCCGAAGACTCTCGTACCTTTGCAAAGGGCTGAAGAGGCAAGCTTGTCAGCGCGGGGACAGTGGAGGCGCCCCAGCCACCACCGTGCATACCCAGGGTTCCCTGTCTCAGCCGCAGCCTTGGTTTGAGCGCTGCAGCTAAAAGCACACACGGGACGGAGGAGCCTGGGAGGGGCGCGCATGGCAGTCGGCCCGTTCTCCCCACGGCAGGCTGCAAACAGGATCGGAACAAGGGCAACAGTTAATCCTGCCCGGAAATGCCAATAAACCCTGTGCTTGCAGCAAGGACCGAAGCATCGGGGGCCCAGGAACGGCACTGCCCACCAGCGGGAGCCCCAACGCCATCCCCACCCTGAGTGAGCCACCCCCCCCCCGCCCCTGCCCCGGGCACAGCCCCTCGGAGAGGGGTGCGTGGGGCCTGGCATATGAGCTACTTAAGGACAGGCCTCATTTCCCTAAAAGATGCCTTGCGGGGCCACAGGAGAAAAGCAGGTAGTAAATACATACATTTATCACCAGTTGGCTGTGGATCCTCACAACCACGTCTGTGTCTTAGATCAAGACAGTTGCTAAGGCCACAAAGCTGGGACGGGAGCCCTGAGCAGCTGCCTCCCAAGTCTGCCCGGAGGCGGAGGCAGAGGTGAGGGAGTGGGGCCACCGTCCAGGAGGAGCTGGCTGCTGCAGGCCTTGCTGCCGGTGGCTTAGCAAGGACATGGCCCCAGCGTCCTACCGCTCACCTGCACTTCTCAATGCACGTGGGCACCCACTGCGTCCGCATCTCACCAGGCGTCCTTGCTCCCTTCCGGTGGAAGCCACGCAGTACCCACCCACAGCCCTCACCAGGCCTCGGGAAGCAGGCAGCCTGGGGCACAGCGGAGGGACTCGGAGGCCTGCAGTTGATTTCCTGGCCAGGAGACCTCGGGCGGGTCACCTCGCCTGGCTGGAGGCCCCAGGGCTCTCGTCTGTAACTCTGTGACCGAGTCCAAGGCTCTGATGCGAATGGATGTGGGAGCGCTTTGTGAGCTCATCCTCAGGGACCAAGGACATGGGCACCGGTATCAGGCATCTTCTCCAGTGAAGCAGGAAACAAGAGAGGCAGAGCCTGCGTCTACACTTGAAGAGTGTCCACACTAGAGGGGGAGGCCTGGGTGAAGTGACTTAAGACGTGAAGGACACCACCAGCCCAAGGGCACAGAGCTGGCACGGCCTACACACAAGCATCGTGTATTCACACACGAGCCCACACTTGCCACGTCCCTGCGGAGGACACCCAGGGCGGGGGTGACGTGATGGGGGCTGGGTCGCACCGGGAAGCTCCCCAAGGGGACCTGAGCCTTGGAGGATCTGACGGCTAGGGACAAGGAGAGGCCGGCAAGGCTGCTGATGGGCCACCAGGCAAACGTGCAAGTGACCCTCTGGCAGAGGCTCCTCCCTCCTCAGGGCTCCCACGGCACCCCTGGATGGCGGCAGCCTGCGAGACACCCCGCGTGACCAGACGAAGCCCAGGGGTGAGGGGCAGGAGAGGGGAGGGGGTGCATCTCAAATGCAGGGGCTGACAGGACCTGGACGGGGAAGAACCACCACTATAAGGACATCCTCCAGCAGCAGCAAGAGACGCGGTGACTGGAGGAGGAGGGAAAGGGGCAGGAGGCAGCGGGGGAGGCGGGCTGCCGGTGGAGAGGCCTTTGTGATGGACAGCCGATGGGTGAGACAGGTCTGGGCTGCGGGGAGTGGCCGGCCTCGCGCGGAGGCCCCGGCGCAGCAGCAATGGGGACAGTCTTCACCAGGTGAGCCCCCAGGCTGCCGCAGCCCCAGCCCGCATTCAGCAGAATAACCAAGTTCCGGTTCCCAGCAAGGCCCTATTTAACAGCCAGGGCTCCCGGCAGCCCGGAGGATGGGGGGAAACGTGGTCAGAGGACTCCTTCCTCTCCCACATGACCTCCTCTACCAGAAGCCCTTAGTGCCCCGGCCTGTCCACAGAACCATCCACCCGGCCGGTGCCCGAGGACCTTTCCCGTGTTGTCCTCGGACGAGGCATCCAAGAAAGCGGGACCTCACTGACGGGTACGGTAAGTCCTGGCTGGTCCGTGTCCGGACACCCCGTTCAATTACACTGAGCTCCAGCAAGAACATATATTCTCCCCCAAGCCCCGCATTCAGGGACTGGGAAAGGCCTGCAGAATCCAGAGAGAAAGGTTCCTGCAGTGCGGAAGCACCAGGGGCTAAAATTTACTATCATATGAAGAAACAATGGAAGACGAGAGAAAGACTGAAATGTCCACCTCCTGGGTCAGCAGGTCTTGAAAGTTCTTGAAATACAGTCTTCCTGAAGGTACAGTGAACACCCAGGCAGTGTGACAGAGTGTAAGCCCCATGGTTGGCCCCAGACAGACACCGATCCCAATGCCAGCTCTGTGACTTCCCGGCTGGTGACTGCACAGCTGCTGGTCCCCACCCGCAGGAGGAGAGGTACTCTGCCTGAGGGGTAGCAGGCGCGTCATGCAGGGCGGGAAGGAGAGTCGAGAGCACCCGCACCCACGGGGAACTGCATGGCCACAGCCCCAGACAGACCCCTGCTGCCAGGGCACTGGTCCTGGAGGAAAAGCCTCAGCAGATGGCAAGTCCAGTATAACCATCGCTCATGGCCTCTGACCTGGGTGGGGGCAGGTCATTTACCCCACCCCCGAGAGGCCTGCCCCAGCCACTGGTGACAAAGGTGACTTATGCCTCAGCCAAGTGCTGTGTCCATGTGCCAGGGGAGGGCAGGTGGCCACCAGCATCCCAGGACACGGAAAGTATCATCAGGCCCAGGAGGGCGGCGTGAGGCCACAGGGAACACGTGTTGTATGTGACCTCTGCCTGGCAGGTCCTGTGACCCTGGAACCACGGGCCTGACTTACATCTACACTAATTAGCACCAGTTCAAAGTAGCTGGCTCAGGTCTCTGGATTCCATGTGATCAGGCGGCAGGAGCAGAGGAGCGGTCGTCACCACGGACACTGTCCCCGTGGGGTCTAGTGGAAGGCTGCTCTCAGGGCCCAGAGCCGCAGGCACCCTCACAGATGCCTAGAGAGGCTCTCCTCCATGAGGTCAGGTCGTTCTGTCTGCTGGGAACACAGCCTTCCTCCCCAACGGGTCCATGAACTCCTCGAGGAAAGGGACTATTTCTCTCCCGCACTCACTCACCGAGTATTCGCTCAAGGCTCACTGCTTACCAGTCACTCAAGCAGCAGCTCTGTGCCCACTCTGTGCCAGGTAAGGAGCAGGCCGGGGTGTGGGGATGCAGAGGTAACTTGGAGCTCCCAGAGAGCCCGTGACAGGCACGGATACCTCCAGGAGAACTGGGAGAGCTCCGGAGCTGGGGGAAGAGTGGAGCCCAGGGAAAGGGGTGTCGGAGAAGAGCATATGCCTCACGCGGGCCCGGAAGAATGAATGAGCACGACTGACCAGCCAGGAAAGGCAATGGCAGGGGCAGGGGCCTCACCTCACATCACAGGCAGCCTGGCAGAGCCCGGCCCCCTTCCTGCATAAGCCGAGTCCCGAGGCCCCAGGGAGGGTGGTTGTTGGGGGCATCTGCATGACGGAGTGGCCCCACGCAGGACACCAGGGCCCAAGCGGGGGGAAGAGGGCGCCCGCCTAAAGGGCAGCCTGGCCGGGGTCCGGGGCATAAGCTGGGGTGTCCGCAGGGCAGGGCCCCTTCGCTGAGAGGCCAAGGTCCTGTGGGGGAGGGGCTACAGCAGGTACTTGCAGCCAGTTTCTCAGTGCCAAGGGAGAGGGGCGCTTTTTATTTTCTGAAGTATTTATTTATCTTTGAGACAGACAGACAGCATGTGAGCAGGGGAGGGAGGGGCGGAGAGAGGGGGAGACGCAGAATGCGAAGCAGGCTCCAGGCTCTGAGCTATCGGCACAGAGCCTGACGCAGGGCTCGAAATCACAAACCACGAGATTGTGACCTGAGTCGAAGTTGGATGCTCAACGGACTGAGCCACCCAGTCGCCCCTGGAAAACACTTTAAAGTTGGATTGCAAACCAAAATTCAACTCCTTGCTTCATCTAAGAGAACCACATGCGGGAAGAGGAAAGGACATCTAAACGTTTAAAATAAAATGACAGGCAAAGGCATCCAGCCCAACTAAAAGTAGGCGGGGACAAGAGTAATGGTATCAGACCAAACAACAAGCACTGAAACGGACAAAGAAGGGCACTTCAAGGGACACAGGGCGCAGCACAATGAGGACAAGGAGGGTATCTATGCACCACAGACCACCCACACTCGCCCTGCGGACCCAGGGCCACCGCACCTGTGGACAGAAGTCCCCTCGGGGTGAAGAGGGCCCACAGTAGCAGCGGCTGTAAGACACCTCTCAAAGTCTGTGGCGGTTCAAAGAAGTGAGCGTCCTAAAGACCTAAGCAACGCAATTAATGAGGGAATCGAACGGATACGCGTTGCAACACAGTATATTTAAAACCAGGAACATGCCTTCCTTTTCATCGTCTGTGGTGTGTTCACAAAGAAACCTCAGTCAACTCTCAGAGGTGAAAACAGCACTAGGATGGTCACAATTCCCTCACATGACAAAGTCACCACAAGTTCAGGAAACAGAACACCTATGTTTTCAAGGACCCTGGGGACAAAGAGGAAACAAACTAAAATTTCACAATGCCTGAACCATATCAAACGTGGACATGTCAACTATCAGGACACAGGTAATGGGGTAATTGTAGGAAAATTCATAGCCTTAAAATCATTGCACTACTAATAGGACATTTTAAATAAATGGACTCAACGGCTGGCTCCGTAAGTGAGGAAAAACTAACAGAGTGAGCCCACACGAAGCAGCAGTGTGAGGACGGGAACGGCAGGGACTGACTTAGAGAAGGGAGAACGGAGGGGGAGGAGATCATCGGTTAGCCGGCTGAATCAAGAAAAAGAGGAGGAAGAAAAATTATATAAAAGAAACAAAACCGAGAAAATGACCTCAGGTGAAAAGGCAGTTAAATACCAACAGAAGTTCAATGTTTAAAAAGTGAGCTCCTTCTGAAGTTCCGTAAAAACATGAAAGGTGTTCCATAGGCACAGGGTTCCGACTTTGCAAGTAAATGGTCTGGTGCACGATAGTATGAATGCAGTTAAGCCTCGAATTGTACACTTTAAAATGGCCCAGATGGCATATTTACGTGTTTTTATCACAGTTTTAAATAAAGATGAGAAAGAGAGGCAAGAAAATGACATGGAAGCAAATACCCAAGCAAATATTAAAATATACTATCAACCCATAATAGTTACGAGGGTGGTTCTGCCTCATGGGTGGAAAGAGATCCATGGAAGAGAGTCCAAAAATGTTCCTACACACAAGAAAAATGACACTGCTTATTAGTGGAGAAAGTTTACCATTAAGTGACTTGGAGACAATTAAACAGTTTTCTGGGAAGAGAGGCTCCATGCCTCGTTCCTCACACCTTAATAAATTCCAGATCAAGAGGAGATCTCAGTGTTGCAGTGGATGAGCCCATGAAGCATGAGAATTTAAAATATGCATATAATCTAGAGGAGGGAAGTCTTTCTAAGCATGACACAGAAACAGAAGATATTTTTAAAGAGCTTGCTAAATTTAAAATAAGCGACTTCCAGCTTGTCTCGCTCATGTGAGGACTGGCACGCTTACTTGTTCCGACAATGTTCAGGAGAGCGAACGACCAGGAACCACCTAAGGGCTGGTCAGAAGGCGGAGTACGGACAGAAGAATGTGGCCGCTCCGTGTGGGCGGCCAGGGGAGGGTAACCAGGACCTGTCGGTAAGTGAGGAAGACAAGTGGCAGGACTCCCTCACGGGCTCCCCCGGGAGAGGAAAATGCAGCAGGTGCTGGCACAGCTCGGCCTGTGGGATGGGATGGCTCGGAGGGGGACGGGGGCAGGACAGAGACTCCACACACAGCTTGCTGCACCTCCCCAATTCTGAAGCTCGTTTGTGCCTATTTATCTTTGCAAAAGCAACAGACCAAACGCGGAGTGTGTGGCCTCGAAGGGGTTACACTTAGACGGGAACTTAGCAGGAAGCTTCCGAGCAGAGTCTCTCCCTTTGAGGCAGGGGCACAGGCCTGGAATCACTCCTCACTCTGCCACCCGCATGCACGCCAGGGATGGGGACGTGAGCTTTCTATAAAACGAGGGTGGTCTTTCCAATCTCTCAGGGTTGTCGTGGGGACTGTGTGGCTTGGGGCACGTTCAGTGCCAGCAGACGTCCACCCCAGGGCATTCTCCACACAGGTAGTGGTGCTGATTTCGCTGGTACAAGTTTGAGAGCTGGGACATTTCTTGGCTTGGTGGCTCGGGTCTGTCAAAACCAGGGTGCCTGGCCCACTTGTGCTGGGCAGGGAGCTCTCCCAACTCTTTGCCCATCAGGGACTGGAAACCTGCCGCCTGGCACCCCGGAGATCTCAGACCTGTCTCCTTTCTTCTCAGAGCTTGACAGCCGCACGCACACCTGTCCTTTCTCAGCACCTGTGGAGCAGGGGCGCGGTGTAGCACGTGCACTGGACCTCTCATCTCCTCCTGGATGGCCTGTCCTGGCCCAAGGGGCCACAGGGCACCGGGGAGACCCCATACACCACACTGCAGAGACACGAACCTTGATTTCCCAGATTGGGAGTCAAAAGTTGAAAGGCATGGCCCCGTGGCCCATCCTCCCATGGGCAGAGACTTACTGCAGAAATCTTCCAGAAGGAAGGTGGCTCTTAAAGGAAGCGGCAGGCAGCTGACGGCTGGGGGGCCCAAAGCAGCCCCCCTGAGCATGGCCCAGAGGGGCACCTGGAAGGGGTTCAGTAGCCATTTGCTGGGTGGATGGCCGGGTGACTGGGAGCAGCACAGGGCATATAAGAAAGAACCATAGGTCTGAAGAGAACCCTGGATCACAGGGAGCTGATCAGATGTGGAAGTAGCAACTTTGGGGACAAATTATATGATCTTTTCACTCACCAGCTTCTCCCGGAAGATATGTAATGACGCCAGTCTCAGTGGGTGATTACGGAGAGTGAGTGAGGGGACAGAGAAAGCGACCACGAACTGTTCCTGACGTGCTGCGGTAAGCTCTCCACAAAGTTACTCTTTGGGGGGAAATCATCACAAGAAAGCAGTGCTCCCAAACATTATTTTACAACTAGGATGCCTGGGACCAAGGAGAAGATTGGGGTGGAGGGGGGCGGGGGAACAGGTGGGAAGACGGGTCTCACAGAGGTGCCTGGCCCCACAAAGCCTGCCTCACCGGTGGGCCTGTGTACTAACACTCTCTCCCGGGCACAGATGCTTGGAGAAATCCACAGCCCTGTGCCATTGCCAAGTTCCCTGGGAAAGAGGCAGGGGTCAGCGGGCAGGCTGGGCCTCCAGGGAGGCCTGGGCCACCTGCGGCCACGTGTGGCTGTGGCCTGTCCTGCCGGATGGCTGGCTGGAACCTGCCTCTCCACGTGCCCTCTCGAGGCGTCCGAGACACGACATCACTTGCTGACTCACCACAGCCATTGCGCACGACTCTCAGGTCGGAGACAAACTGAGCTCCACAAGGCCTCCACGTGACACATGTGCCAAAAAGACACTCTGCCGAAGTGTCCCCATGATGCAGCCCCGCCTCGAGGCAAGGACAGCCTGGCTTCCTGGACCCCAGATCCAGACTCCTGAACAGGGTTGCCGAATGCAGCAGGTGCCACGGAGGTAGGAGGATCAATGTTCAGACGCGACAGGCCTGCAGGTGGTTCTGTGCCTTGTCCCCAAATGCAGGGCTGGCCCCTCTGGAACAAGGTGGCTGCAGGAGTCTGGTTCCCGAGCTGCCTCTGGCCTCTGCATCCAGGATGCCAGGCTGTGTGTGGATGGTCTGTCAAGCCACCTGGGTCCACCCACATCAGACCAGGAGTGTCCTGAAGGCAGGGATGAAGTGGAACTTCTATCTGGGTCCCTGGCACCTGGGACAGTGCTTGCTATAGACTGGATGGTCAAGTAGACAGCTATGCACTGAGTGAACGTACAAATCCCTCGATCCAACAATCTAGGTTTTCCCTGTAACCTTAGGTGACAGAAATCCCTGAGCACCTCCTACCCTGTAAAAGGAAAACAGTGAGTAAGGCCTCGCAGACTCGCACAGGTTGGGCAAACCGCACGGGAAGTGTGGACCCCGTGTCGCGCTCTCCAAACGTGAGGGCGTTGTTCCCTGAGGCAGGACACCAGTGTCACATGTCTGCTGGTCCCCAGACCTGTGATTCTCACACCCGTGCGCGCAGCCGGCACATCATAGCTCGGGTCGGGGCCGGGGCGCACGGTGGGGCTGGCTTGATGATGACTCAGAAGATGTGCGCTCAAAATATCCACTGCCTAACGTAGCCAGCACCTAACCTGTACTCCGGCTGTCAATGAAAGCACAGACCATCCCTGATATACCTAGGAAGCTACGGAAAGTGTCATCAGCTGAGGGAGGTGGCAGGGGGCACAGTAATGGGACACTGAAATCAGTGTGGCAGACCGCTTGGCCTCATTTGTCACCACACCCGGCACCTACGGACCAGAAGGGAAACGGCCCTCAGGCAGTCAGGGGACGCTGGGCTCTGCCACCCGCCCTGTCCTCCCGCCTGGCGGGCAGGGCAGTTTCCAGCCGGAGACGGGAGCACCTGGGAAGCCGCAGCCCAATGATGCTGACCTGGGGTCCCGCCCTAGCCCCGCCCTGCCTCTGGATGCACCCCAGAACCCCAGCTTCCTCCTCCCCACGACCAACAGGCACCCAGCAATTCCGCGGTCCCCCACCCGCCTCAGAGGCAGAGAAGCACGACCTCGCTGGGATCACGGACATCTCCACAAACCCTCACTGAGGACCTGCTGCCGTCGGGGCCTCCGTAAGAGACCGAGGTTCAGAGGACTCGTCCGCTTGCACGAGGACGTCACGCACGAGGAAGCAGCAGAGCCGAGGCCAAGATGCATGGCAGCCTGGTGCCAACAGCGTGCCCGTCCACGCCAGGTGATGCCACCATCACACACAGATACCGACACGTTTGTGCTCTCCAACCGCCCCATGAAACAGTAACGACTTCAGAGATTCCTTGCAGAGGGACTGACCCCCAAACACGGAAAAGCTCTACGTGCAAGCCGCTGCATGCAACCTGCAGAAACATGAACATCTCAAAACAACCCAAACATCCAACAACAGATCAAGCACTATGTGACCTCGCATCCGTCTGATGAGGTCACCACTAGGCCTTTAACAGCGAGCATTCGACAGGCCTGTGATACAGGAGATACGTTTCGTCAAGGAAAAAAAAAAGAAAAAAAAAGACGCAATATACAGACATGGTCTGGGCATCTCTATAAACAGAATTTAAATTTGGGGATAGCAAAAAGGCTTAGAAATACACAAAAGTTCAATGAAATAGAGGTTGTTTTGGAAGCTGGGAAGAGGGTCATTTTTTTCTGACCACGTTTCTGATTTTGCCTGGCTTTCCGCAGTGAGAATATATTCTTCTTATCGAGTCATCTGGTGGAAAGGTCCAGATTCCAGTTGAGGGCGTCTGCCTTTGAACGTGGATCAGTCACCCCTCAGCGGGGCGGTGCCGGACAAGACGGCTGGCGTGGCTGAGCCGCAGCGTCCTCGTTTAGGGAAGGACACGTGCAGCACGTGAGGGTACCAGAAGTGACCATGTGGGTCCTCGTACCTCGCCTGGTATGTTATACACACGTGCAGAGTGGTGAAAGTAACAGGCTGGATGTTGGGTGGCCCACCTGAGCCTGCTCTAAGTCAGAGAGAGGACCCTGCCGGCACAGGCCAAGCCGGCCAGCGTTCGGGCAGGTGAGCGAGGGCCCGGCCGGGCTAGGCCACCTGTGCAGCACAATCTGGACCCCCTCAGGTCGGAGGGGGGCCCAGTCAGGGGGCGGGAGCGGGGCAGACCCCAGGCCTGCCTGCTGTGAGGAGGGGGGTATAACCTGCGGGGTTATGGGAGGGGGGGCACTGGCACGGGCAGCGGCCAGGGAGGAAGACCCTGTCCACTGTGGACGAAACCCAAGCCCTGGAGGCAGGGCGGTCTGGGTGTCTGAGCCTGCTCAGCTATCCACACCTGGTGGAAACAGCTGGCTGTGTCCAGGTAAGCAAGAGATCGGACATCCCAACCTGGAAAAGTGGGCTGAGGGAAGCCCCCCAAGGTGCAAACACTGATTCTCTGCAGAAACACCCCCTTCCTTCCACTCAGGCTGGACGCACGAAGGAGCCCCTTGGGTGTAAAAGGCCATCCATTCGCTGCTGTCACGTCGGCAGCTCACGGACTCGGCCGGCCTTCATCTGTGGGAGCGGGGAGCCGGGCAGCGAGGAGAGCCCCCCCCCCCCCCGCAGTATGTGGGGGTCTCGCAAACTGATGGGGGAGGAAGGGAAGGCCAGGAGAAAGGTTTTTCTCTTCAAGCCCCTGGGACAATTCCCATGTGCTTCTAGCAGGAGAAAGGAGGAGATCATACTTTAATTAACCAGAGAAAAGACTTGACACTAATTACAACGATATCTGGGGTATAAAAAAAACAAACAAAAAAACACACAAACTGCTTGCTCGCATCTGACCTAAAATAGATTATATAATGAAACCGTTTCCAGAAAATAATGAAGCCTCTCACTTCAACAAAAATACACTTAGCTTGTTTCTCAACAAAGCAGTTTTGACTCCTATTTGGGAAGACACAGGCCAGGGTAACGGCTTCTGGCGCAACAGGAAGCAGACATTTGGAAAGATCGTTCCAGGTGAACTCACGAGCCGGGTACCCAGTCAGGGTGTTGACCACACAGGCACCCTTCCGGGCTGACCCCGTGTGAAGCCGTCAGAGCACATCCAGAGAAGGGTAGGAGCAAGGGGGCTGCACACCTGCTCGCGTCCACCACGCCAATCACTCAAGACCCAAACGCGGAGGGGGGACGCAGCCACGCACACGAGGCCAAGTGCCGCCACGGAGGAGGTCAGACTCCGCAGCGGCTAGAACCATACGGGGTCTCGACGTCCACCGCCACACGTGTATCTGGAGGGCGCTGACCGTTTCACGGGTCCGTGCTGACGGGACACGTCTGAAGACGCACCCTCGCCGTGGCCAGCTGGCCCACGCAGCCGCGCGCAGGAGCAGATGCGGGCGCGGGGAGGGCCGCACTCACCCGGCGGGGACCGGCAGGTACTCACCCCACTGCAGCGGGGCCAGCTGCAGATGCTCCAGGACAAGCTGGCTCAGGAGCCCTTCCACGCTCGCCTCGCCGGTGCGCTTCAGAGACGGGTGAGAGCCAGTCAAGGAAAAACCTGTTCCCGCCGAGCCCCAGGGACAGGAGGAGGAGTTCTGGAAATTTCTACAGACTCCCACACGGGAACCCTCCCACAGCAGATCCAGGTCCCCCCTTCTTCGCCAGTGATGGCCCAACCAACCACTGAGACGTGACCTGCAGGTGGAAAACAGGCATATAAACACGGCAAGTACCTCTGTCCCCTCAACCTACGTCAAGTAAAGCCTCTGCCGTGTAAAGAAGGGAATCCATCGGGATCATTCTGATCCAGCAGCTATTCTCGCTGGCGGAAATAAGGAAAATGGAAGTCGTTTTTCCTTAATGAGGCAAACCATGGCTCATTGTTCACTGTAACCCGATGTGTTTCTGGACACGTGTTGGCTTCATGCTGGTTTCCTGTATGTCGTGCTACACGTCTTGATGTAATCACACATATTATTACAAATGGCTCACTTAGGCCAGTTCGTAATTGAGGAAGTCAAGGTTTCTCAGCAAGTACCAGCGGATGAAGAAATTAGGTTTAGGAAGGCAGAAAATAGATGTCTCCTGGGCACTAATATTCAACAGCCAACGCAGCGCTCAGACACAGATCCGCAAACCTCTTTCCCTTTTCCTACGTGAATTTAAGCCACGGAATGTAAGTTGCAACCAAAAGGGAAGAATTCAGTTCCTGACACTCTTCCCTGATTAGGGAAGTGAAAAGAAAACCCTCTTCTTTCTGCTTTTAGCAAGTTAACTGCACCCAGGAAACACATCGTGGCTCTAATCCAAACCATGGGTGGACATGCATGGAGGATGCCGAAATAACTCAGGAGCTCGAACCTGGGAGGCTTACATCTGGGTGGAGATGACAGCACAGGGACAGGGGGCCGTGCCCAGCAAGACGGAGGGCAGCTGCGTGGGGACGAAGCCACGCAGGCAGGGCAGATCAGGGCCCGGGGGGGGGGGGGGCACAGAGGCACCAGGGCCCCGAGGAACAGAGACTAGAGCTCCCAGTCCTTCCTGCCGAAGGGCCTGGCACACGGGGGCCACGTGATCATCTGGGTGGGAGCGTCTGGGCGCAGGGACACTGAGAGCAGTGAGGACACACCAGCCGGGCACCCAGGAAAGCTCGAGAGGGCAGGGCTGAGCGCGCACGGCAACAGGACTCCGCAGGGAGAGCAGGCCGAACAGTGCAGTGACACCGGGATCCCTGCCTCCCACTCCGCCCCTAAGTCCTTCTTCGGTTATTTAGGACTTCTTCCAATTCTTCCAAAACACCATGTGCTCTCTCTGGACTCCATGCTTCCCGCAGCTGTGCTGTGTTCCTAGAAGTGCTTCTCCCTGCCCTCTTCCTTCAACTCTCAAGCCCTCCCTGAGCCCCGTCCCTGCTCTGAAGGTACTCGGGCCTCCCCGTGGCAGCCCGCCCCAGATGTGCCCACTCTCCAGTGCTCAGCCTAGACACCAGCCCGGAAGCTGCATGAGGGCCCAGCCCTCGTCCTGGGACCTACACAAGGCCCTAGAGTTGCTTGGTGGATTCTGTCTGATGAATAAACAAACTCAGGATGGTTACACGTCCTCAACAGGTGGTATAGGAGCCCACAGCCCTCAACACGCAGCCCAGAGGCCGCAAGACCCGGAAACTTCCCTACCCTGAGCCCAGTGCCTGCCTCTAGCCAGTGCCCTCTGCAGATGCTCGGCCCCAAACTTCAGGGAACCCGTGCTGCCTGCCCCCACCACACCAACCCGGACATCAGCTGGGCAGGCGTGAAAGCAGGCTCCTTTCGGCCAAGCTGAGCTCCCCAACAGATGTGGGAAAACACGGGGGCACTGGGGCCTGAGCCAACGGCACCTGCCCCCTCTGTCCCTAGAACGGTGGGTTCTGGATACCCTCAACCTGGCTGTGAGTCCTGGCACCACCACTGACACACACTGGTCAGTCTACCTACGTTCCTGGGTCTATTTCCTCACCTGTGAATGGGCATAACAGCCCACGAACTTCACAGGACTGTCCTGAGGAATAAATGGAACTGCAGTCTGGGCCACGGTGAGCATGCCATAAATGTCCCGTCCACGCAGACCCCTCCCCGGGCCCTGACGACGTCGTGTCTGGTGAGCGGCCAACCACAGAGCACCAAGCACTGTGAGTTTCCATGTCTCGGAGGCCCCAGAGTCAGCAAGCTCGTGGGACAGCTCTCTCTATATTCTCTCTCTCTCTCTCTCTCTCTCTTTAGGAAGGCAAGCACGGCGGTGCTGGGGACTTATCTCCAACAGAAGAGGAAACTGAGTCCTTGGAGGGAGCGAGCGTTGGTGCACACACCCGACCCCAAGGCCCCGCTGGCCCTCCTGCTCCCTCAAAGTGGCAATGGGGTGGCATTCCCGAGTAACCCCGCAGATGCCTTGGCCCCTGGGTGTGTCACAACCGTTCAGTGTCCTTCCGTCCTCAGGCCACATCCCAGTGAGGGGAGCCCACTTCTTGGCACAGAGGGTGGGGGCATGGAAGCCACCTGGGGAGGGTCCTGCCAGTTTCCATCCCCTCAGCGGCAGCCAGGGCCCCTCAGCTCCATTACCTGCACAGCAGAAAGCCCGGCATCCAGGATGCATTGCACCTCAGGGGTGACCGGCGCAGTCCCCTGCCCAAGCCAGGACAGACACACAGCGTCCCAGACGGGACCCCACACTCAGCACTCCCACCCCCACTGCTCGGGAGCCCAGGGGGGGCTTACCCAGCTGGTGACAGGCTGACACGGGGAGGAGGGGGTGTGTGCCAAGACAGGCCGGAGCTCATACCGAGACTCATTCCGGGCAAGTCAAGCTCCAGAACGGAGGACCCTCTCTGTGCACATCTTCCTGCAGGCGTCGCCCCTCTCAGTTACTCCTCTGAGCCTCACTCAGGCTCTGGGCACCTGATCACACTCACAGGCCGAGTGGGGGACCCTGGCTGAATGGGGAGAGGGCCTAAGGCCACCCAGGGTCTGTTCTCTCTACTTTAAGACTGGGAGGAGAACTTGTCTCCAACATGGGACTCTGAGATCCCAGAAACTTGTTCTCCCCAGAACTGGGCATTTAGGCCCAGAGTGGGGTTCAGAAAATATCTGTGGTTGTCTGTGATTGGCCACCCGGCTCCCCCAGAGGAAGAGGGTTCAGCCTGCTGCTTAGACCACCTGCTTTCACAGCAGCTGAAGATAACGGGCCTTCTCCACCCCAGAGCCAAGGAGCATTACCTGTGCAAACAACCACTGAGTAAATGGCAACACACTCTGCCTTCCCAGAAATTGAATGTTCTCAAGAGAAGTGCTCAATATTAAAAATTTATTCACCGGGAAGGTCTCTGTCTTAAGGAACGGGACACTGTACGGTGTTTAATTTCCATGGATAATGACTGAGCGATCGTGTTTCTTCCTCTCACCCCACGGATCCGAATATTCTAATTTTAACATGGGAGACGCCGTATTAACTTACTTCTCCAGGTGAGGAACGTGACAGAAGCGATTCCGGTCAGGGAAGAGTGGAGGGCTTCTCTGGAGAGGGGAATGCAGGGCCTGGCCAACACAGGGGGCAAAGACCCGCCCTAGGAGGGGGCAGGCACCTCACTACTTCAGTGTCGCCTCGGGGCCAGGGGGGATGTGCTCATGTGCTTGCTCACGGATGGGCGTGCGGGCATATGCCCACGGCCAGACCAGAGCACAGCTCACCAGGCCCCTTCTCGCTTGGCGCTCACGGTCTAGTGGCAACGGGCCAGGCAGGGCCAGCTGCCCTGTGCTGCCTCCTCAGACTCCCCAAATCCCTCAGGCATGTGGGCTTTTGTGGGGCAGGCAAAACGTTCAGACCCCGAGCTAACCCTATGGATCCACACGGGTGTGAGTGTGCAGACTGTAATAGCCAAGATCACTTTCTGGCTGAGGCCTGGTCTAAGCACCTTACACAAACTGACTCAAAGTCTGTCACCCACTAAGTACTAGGCCAACTTTGCACAGGAGGAAATGGAGGCACAGGGAGGTTGGGACACTTGCCCAAAGCCACACAGCCACGATTAGTGCCCAGACAGTCTCACTCCAGAGTCTAGGTTCTTACTCACTGCTCAAAGCTGTTACATTACAGACAGTAGACAACAACGTAAGACCCAGGATGTCAAAAGTTCGGTTCGTGGGCCAGTGTATACACACCAGCGTAGAGTCACGAACGCCCATGTGGTATTTCGCTCCCCACCAGCACTCACTCCCTCCCAGGCCTCACCCCACAGAAACCCTGACGTTGGGCCCTCTTGGCAGTGCCTAAAGGAACACAGAGAAATTACCCCCCGGGCCAGGGGCTCTCATGGGAAGAAACCAGGGCCCCCAAGACAGTCCTGACAGTCCAGCTGCCTCTCTCCAACACAGAGCTGAAGGAGAAACCGCTGTACCTCCCAGGACAGTCTCCCTTTGAGAATCCGTGAGGCAGAGGCCCGAGGGCCTCACCAGGAAGAAAGCAATACAAAAAGTGACCACACAGGAGAGGGAGGCGCGGAGGAGGGGCCACCCTGACAGCATGAGGGTAGGGGTGCCTCCTCCACGTGTTAACTCACACTGCACGGCCAGGGTGCAGACACCCGCATCCCGTTTGTTATCGTAAACACAGCAGCGCGCTCCAAAGCCGCTCCGTTCGTGGCTGTCCTCCGACGATCACAGGCACTGATGCCTCAACATCTATCTCCCCGGGGGCATCGTGAGCACGTCTTTCATCGTTCAAGTGCCAGCGCCTTGCACGATGCCTGGGCCCCAGTGATAGCTCGATAAATGTTGACGTCACCTAATGAATGAAAGTGTGAATGCACATTTGCGTGACTGTCAGCATGTAGAAGTGGGTGGCTTTCATCAGAGGCTAACTTTCACTGGTGTGCGGTGCCCCCAGCTCTCACTGCCGGAGCAAGGAAAGTAGGACCCTCTGATAGGATTTCTCCAGCGTCACCGTGGGATACCCGGTAGAGCCCTCAGCACAGCCAGGCACATGTGGCTATTACAACAGTTCGGAATGTGAGGACACAGAGCCTCGGAGAGGTTGGCAACTTGCCTGCTGTGAGTGACAGAATGGCCATGAGGCCTGGCCCATTACTCAGCAGCACAGGGCACTAACAGGGAGCGTGGCTGGGTTTCTCAGCTAATAGGAGCCCACCTCCCTCTCCAGGAGGCACGAGGTAGACACAAACGCACTCCCAGGCAACGCTGGCCCAGTTCTGTGGACTCCTCTGTGACCAGCGATCAGCACTGCAAGCCTGACCATGGCCAGCACATGGCTGGTCTGCTCCGTCCCTGTCGGTCAATCAGCCAGAGCAGCACACGCTGCCATGACACCACCAGGGAGAAACACAAGGAAACAGCTTTTCTTAGAGAACTTAGAGATTTTAGGCAATAGACTCTCACCTGGGATGGGTCTCTAAGAGGGGATGGCACCTGTCAGTCCCATGCTGGGACTCTTCTTTTCCAATCCCTGAATGAATAAGATCCATGGGAAACAGGATGAGGGGTCACCTCCCTCCCAAGAGAATGATCCAGGAATGGGCCAATGCCAGCCCCCAGTGAAACCACAGACCACTGTGCAGGTACTGGGTGGTCACGAAGAGTGGGGTCCTTCTTGGGATAAATCACTTCTGCTGAGTCGGTCCCCTAGGCCCTGATCCTGCCACCCACTCAGGTCAGCATCTCCCTGCTGTCATGGCCCCAGTGCTACCCAGAGACAACCTCCCTGTTGGGAAAACACATCCCCTGCAGAGTCTGATGAAGGACTAGAGCCCAGGGACTTGCCAGGCAGTGGCAAAAAGCAGTTACATTTCCCTTCGCTCCCTTTGCGGCCACCATGTGAAGAGCTACTTTCTCTTTATAAAGACAACACCAAGTCCCCCTTCCTTAGCTCATGGCCATGTCCCTGCACAGCACTCTGTGATTCACTGTAATCAAAGAGATGAAGAGAACGCGGTATTTCACGTGTGGCGCCGGCCAGGTAAGCCAGCCTCGCTGTTTTCAGTTTGGGTTTCAGCTGCGATCTGGTGGGCCACATGCCTCACAGGCACACAGAAATTCACTCTCAAGGGTGACCAATTCCCAACATACAACACGCTCCCAGAGGACTTCTAAGACTCAGACTCAAAGACATACATCCCAAAAGACGGGGGCTGGGGAAGGGAACACATGTTGGGGGCATTCCTGTCGGGGCAGGTTCTGTGGCAAGTGTTCTACATGTTCCCTTCAACCGGGGGGGGGGGGGGCTGTTCCAGTTGAGACGGTGCAGATGAGGAACTGGAAGCTGGGAGCACAGAGCAGGGAATCCCCCAGAGATCCTTGCACCTCAGGCATCCCAGGGCTTTCCCACAGAATGGCAGCTCCACAAAGGAAAGAGATCTTGTTCGACATTACAGCTTCCAGACGGGCCAACCTCCAAAAGTTCGAAAACCCCCATGATGGCAAAGCTGTGGGAGTGCAGGCATAAGAGTCACACTCTGCTACTGGGCAAAGGAGAAAGTTTACTATGAAGATGCAAAGTTTTCCAAGGCATGCACAGTTAAGTGGAAAAACCAAGATGCAAAACATTCTTTACACAAAATACTTTTGTGTAAAAAAAAAAAAAAGTCTATGTGTTTGCAATTATAGTTTCAGTGAGAAATTCTGACATACGTGGAAGGAATGGAGAAAAATGGGCAAGTGGGGATGACGGGCAAGATGGCAACACCTTTTTTTAAGATGTGTTGAGCCACGTGCATCTTTTACACATTTAAAATCAACATTTTAGAAAAAGTCAACAATACAGTTCTGCTGATAACATTATGGAACAACACCGGGAGCAGCTGAAGTCAACACGCCTCATCCCAGTCAGAAGGGAGAGGGGCTCAGCATGCAGGTTGTCAGTGGATTTGGGTTTAACATGCACATTTTCATGTTTCTTTCTTTCCTGATTCCCTCCAGGGGTATCAGATTAAGACTTCAGAACATGGTATATTACTTCCTCTTAGGGAAAAAAAAATATGCCAGACTTTCGAGACAGATCTCACCACAGTGCTCGAAACGTAGAAATCGTGCCTACTGGACAGGGCCAGGATGAGGAGTTTTGAAATGATTATCAGAGGAGCAAGTTAGCGTGTGAGTAGTTACAAAGTTGCCAAATGGCACTGGGGCTCTGGAAACCATTCCAATAGCATATTTCTGTATTAATTTGCTTTCAGACATGAGCCATAAAATTATACAGCTGAGCTAATAAAGCTAATTACCTGCATGCACGCCCCTCCCTTTCAGCCCCATAAGCCACCAAAAAACAGTCTGCTGTCTGAGCCTGGACCCAAATGCAAAGCTGGCTGACCAGTCAGTCATGCAGCTGCCCTCATCACCTGCTAGTACACGCAAGACCGCAACGTGGCCGTAGTGAGGGTGGAGGTGGAAGCGGTCACTAAATGATGACGGTGATTCTAATCCCTGTCATCATTTCTGTTAGAAAGAACGTTTCCAAAGTGCTTCCCATGAGAAAGGCCCTTTGGTAAGGAAGTGATACGTATCGTTGAAATTTAATGCTATCTTTAAGACTTCAGAACCCGATGGGTGTAAGGTAGGAGCTATTTCTATTTCAAAAAATTCTTTTCAACTTGGGCACAAGGTGAGAGCAAGAAAGGTGACACAGCCGTGAGGCGGCGGCAGGATCCAGGTAGTCTGACCCTGCAGCCCCCAATTGGGACCCCACTTTCTGACAGCTTCCGGTAAACACTGGATCAATTCTTCACGGTACCCTCGGTGTGGACCCACAACCTCCACACCGGACAGACCAGGATCTTTCTGCGCACAGGGCTGGGTCAAGCCAGAGCCCCGAGGCTGCAGGGGTGGTGGAGCTGGCCATGCGGGGAACTCTCCGTGGTGCTGAAAATGCTCCCTGCCTTTAAAACCCTTTCTGGACACCCAGGACACAGCAATCACATCTGCAAGCAGTCTGCATGTCTTTGTCCTGAGATCCTGCTCCTGTCCCTTAGGAGGTCAAGGATGCGATGCCGCAGCAGGACTGTGGAGCCCCTGTTGGCATGGACCCAGGCTTTGTGGGTCTCCTAAACCACACCCACATATAATGATCAACAATCTGTGTGCCTGAACCAGGAGAACACACAAGCTCCCAGCTCAGGTTAGCACAACCCACATTCTGCCTCTGGGGTCCCCAAAGGCAGTATCTAACTCCCAGCAAGAAATGCCAAATATCCTTTATGGTACCCTCCATGCTTGCCATTTCTGCCTCAAAAACACTGCTGAGTTACCTAGAGTCACTGCTGTTGGCTCACTCCTACTGGTCACAAACCCTTGAAAGGTGGTGATCCATGAGCCCAGGGTCTGGTGCTGGACCTTGCTCAGCATGAACTTCTGCCTTCCCCTCCCCAAACTAGCAAGGTCAATAAACAGGCAGCCATACCTTCCCAACTGCTTAGCTGAATTCAGAGGACTGCTTGTGGTCGTAAGCCCCAGGAGAGTAGGTGTCGTCTCTGGTCACCAGCACTGTGTCTGGCACACCGTAGGTGCTCAATAAATGCCTGCCTCTTTTCCCTGAGCACGTATTATGTGTTAGTTACCTACAAATCATCTCATACAGTCCTTACAACAATGTCAGATTGATGAAACCTCTTCGAGGATACTAAGAAACTTCTCCAAAGCCACATAGCCAAGAAGAGTGTGAGGTTCACATGCAGTTGATTCCAAGTGCACTGCTCATTCCCTGCTAGACTTTCTCCACACATGCCACATGTTTCCAGGGAGATGTGTCTTAAGTCCACTGTGTAGCAGATGGAATGGGTCAGGATCTCACCTTCAAGACATCTTCAAAGCAACAGACTCAAGATGCCATGGGGCCCCAGAAGGCACCTTGTTGAGGTCAAGAGTCTCTTGGACCCTAAATGGCTCACTCCTCCTCCCGTGAGGTGATCCATGAAGTCCTGGGGTAGGGCCTAAAGGTAGTGGGCACCCAGATGTGTCCAGCAATATTGGCTCAAGCCCACAGGGCGTGGGTATGTCCCACAGATGAGACAGTGTGGTACCTAGTTCTAGCACTGTAAGGCATGTGTTAAGTGAGGTCCCCTTCTGGAAGGTTTAGGGCCGGGGGAGGAGGAGGAGAGATGATGCTTCCTGCATGGCAAGAACAGCCCCAAACTGGCCAATGATGAGTACCAACACGAACCTAGCAGGCCATCCCTAAGCTCTGGGCTCCCACCTAATTCCCACTGTAGCACTGGTTACCCAGGCTCCAGACATCTGTTGCCATAACTGATTCCCCAACTAAGCCAGGGTGAGCACCCTGGGGGCAAAGACCAGGTTTCCTGCCTCTAAGTCCCTAATTCAGACCTATGGAGTTGAGAGGCAGTAAAAGTCAACTAAGTTTTTCCAGGAATAACGTAGAAGGAATTGTACTGGTAGCTTTAAGTTATCATCTCTGCTGGGCCACAGTTTATCATCACATCGCTACCTGCACAAGCTTGGGTCGGTGACCATTTACTGAGCACCTACTGTGTATCTAGACCCTTGAGTGTGCAGTCCATGATGACACAGCACCCTGAAGGACACCATGGTGAGGACATGTCTGAGCTTCATGCCCACCCCATGCGAGAGCTGTGCAGCAGAGAGGAGACATATGCTTACAGAAGATACACAAACATAATGAGTGACCCCCATGCTCAGAGAGACCTCATTCTATATTCCTTTTCCACACTCAAGGCTCAGAGTGCTGCCATTATTCTGGTTTTCCTCTGTAGCATTTTACCTAGATAGCTAGCTAGCTAGCTAGCTAGCTAGTGTGTGTGTGTGTGTGTGTGTGTGTGTGTGTGTGTGTGTGTGAAAGCATGTGCAAGTGTGTGAGCGGGGGAGGGGGAGAGGTAGACAGAGAATCCCAAGCAGGCTCCACACTGTCAGCACACAGCCAGGTGTGGGGCTCAATCCCATGAACCATGAGATCATGACCTGGACTGAAATCAGGAGTCAGACACTTAACCGTCTGAGCCACCCAGGCGCCCCTCCGCCTAACATTTTAGAGCAGAAATGGATGTCAGGTGTCTGTAGCCAACAGGAACCCCAGTCCTAGCAGTGATCCTCCATATGTTAACTCGACACCCTGTGAGAGCCTCACCAAGAACACGAGACAGCAGAGACAGACCTGCACCGCCCTGTACATCTTTGCAGGTTCTTGCACCAAATTCCCAAAAGAAGGCAGCGGAATCGCACGATACAAAAACAAACACGTCCTGGAGACACCATGCCCAGAGAGCAGTGGGGTGAGGAGAACCAGAGCCATCTTCCTAAAGGGAGTCTCATGACAATGCTCCCTTGCCCAAAATCCTGCTGTGGCTACTTGCTGCTCGTGGGATAAAATCCGACTCCCTAGAAGTTTATGCAAGTTCCCCATGGGTTTTTCCGTGTCCCCCCCCCCGCCCCCGTTTTGCACATCTCACTCCCGAGAACATGTAGTAGCCACGTCAAACTACCAGCACTTCTTACAACAGATGGTGCTGCCTCCTGCCTTGGTGCCTTGACTCGCGTCCTCTCCCTGCCTGGAACCCTCTTCAGTCTTTCTAGTGAGCACACCCCAGTCTCTGGAGCTTAAACTCCACTTCACCTGGGACGTCCTCTCTGACCCATGCCCAGCCTGGAAGCCAGCCCTTCCTCCCCCGCTGGCTGTGGTGGCTGAACCCTGGAGTATCTTTCCTGAACTGGTCACGTGCATTTGTCCCCGTGTGCCTCCACCACTGCAGCGTGTGCACTGTGATTCATACCAAGTACCTGTTAATACCTACTCCGTGTACTGTGCTAGCTGTCGTGGACAGAAGGCTAACCAAGACGAGAGTCTTCCTACTTTTAAGGAGTTCAGTCTGTTGTGTAAGGATTATATATTATTATTGCTCACCATTATTAATTAAACTTAAGATGTGGGCACAGTCTTTTTATTTACAACATTCTCCATGCATACTCAGTTAATATTCTGTGTCTTGAGAACCATGAATGTTTGCTTCCAAATCTTTGAAAAACAGCTAGATGCAAGGAAAATGCAGGAAGTTAATAAAATACCTTCCCTCTCATCTTCTGCTAGACCATTAGCAGTGAAATACTTGGGAATGTACTGCAATTTGAAAACACTGAGCAGTTTTTTGAGGTCTTGTCTTTATTCGTGTGACTCAAGTTTACCATGAATTGGTGTTCTGTTACAGAAAAAAGTGATTGCTCAACCAACTACTCCCTGGGGAACCTGGAGCCCAGTGGGTCACCAGGCTCTCCTCTGAGCCCACAGGCCTGAGTTCTAATGGCCTTGCCTCTCACAGGAGAAAGCAGTGCCAGGATCAGAACTCTTAGTTCTTACCCGCAGCCTTCTGAGCAAAAGCTGGAAACCCATCACACGAGAGCAACTGACAGTCCCTTCCAAGTTGGCTTCTAGGTGAGTGTCCCAGAGAGGGTGCTCTCAGAAGGGGTGGGGCTGTACCTCAGGTGACCCCCAGGAAGATGGGCGTCTGCACCCCACATGCCAGATCTGGAAGAACTACAGGTGCAAGGACTTAGACCTGGCCCACTTCAGCTCAAATAAATTAGCAGATTGTCATAAATAGAAATTACACTAATGGAAAGGCTGCTTTAAGTGATTACTGAGCCTCTTTCCCGTGACCGTGTTTTCTAATCTGCCTCGTGAACTTTGAGAATGCTGATGTGGGCTGTTCTCCTCTCAGTAGGGGCGCCCGCATCTCGGCTCAGCTCCCTGGTGTCAGAGGCCCAACTGGACGCAAAATGCCATGCGGCATGGTGAGCTGCCAAGGGGTAGTCTGCAGTGGCTCATCTCTGCACGTCTTGTGGGGCTGCGGGTGGAGCAGGTGAAATGGAGGAGGACTCTGTGCGGGTGGGTACAGTACCAAGCAGCAGGGTGCCCAAGGAGCACTGCAGCCTCACTCGGCCTCATCTGGAAAATGGGGGTAATGCAGAGACCTTGGCAGTGACCAGATGCTCTTCTGCTGTCCCCAGCCTGGAGCCAAGAGCACAGACTCTAATGCCAGACGACTGGGGACGAATCCCAGCTCTGCCACTCAGTACCTGGCGACCTGGAACAAGTCAGTGTCCTCACCTGTGGGACGTGCATGAAACTACTTCCTAGGGTTTTAGTGAAAAGCAAGTGAGTCAATCCAAATAAACCACTCAGAACAGTGCCCGGCACCTGGCAGGTGTTATATGGGCGTTAGCACTCACAGTGACTGTCACACCCGAAGGACAGAGGAAGGAGCAGGCTTACACGCACCCGTACACACTGTGCATATCGATTCGGGTGATGTTTACACACACACATCGTCTGCGACAGGCACACACCATACGCCCCACCCCCCCCACCCACCCCCCCACACACACCATGGTGCACACGCATCACACACAGATCTGAAACAGTGCTTTGCATCTGGGGAAGCCCTTCTTCACTCTCACGAGCCAAATTTGAAATCTATGCTGGGTGCCAAACCTTGATTCTTTTCAAAGTAACTGGCTACCGTGTCTGGATTGGGGGAGGCAGCAATCAAACCCGCGTCGTCCTCACCTTCCTCCCTCTGCGCACCGCAGGCCAAAGAGCCTGGGCCACGGCACCGCACTGGTGGTCGGCGGAACCTTCTCCCGGGCTGGCGAGGCTCCTCTGTGAGATCAAAGACCTCTGAGCCCAGTGATTACCAGCAGCTGGAGAAGCTAACCTCCCTGATGGCAGACACAGAAGGCAACCCCGTACTGCACTTAAGATGATCAAGCAGCCAGCTGTACTGACGACAGGAGCTATTTGTACTAAATTCATCTAGATTAAACCGCTTCTTCGCACAGGACTACTAGGAGAGCACAGCATACTGGGTTTTAAAGGAATCTTGTTTTAAGACATTTGATTTTTCTCAGGGGGTGCGAAGACACAGCCCCACGAAGCAGCATCTTGGAGAATAAGCCACAAGCCAGGTGGCAAGAGTGAAGAGTAAAGGGCACCCCCCCCCCCACACACACACGGCTCCATCTAGGCCTCGCCTTGAAGGGAGGAGGAGTCAGCTGAAGGCAGATTCCCCTTCACGAGAAGAGTGCAGTCTGGAAAACTGAGAAGCCAGGCATAGCTGTGTTCCAGGCTGGCTGTCCTGGTCAAGACCAACTGAACTGAGGACACTGTGCCTATAGTCTTGTAGGCTTCTGCTTATCAAGCCTAGCAAGAACCAGTCACAAATGTCACAGCCCATGGAGCTTTCTGGGTTTGCAGAGGACGACTGCTGTTGGCAAGGCCAGACGCAGACACTGCCTAGCAACGCACAGGCTGGGGCTCCTGGGCCCACGCACGACCCCACGCTCAGAACAGCCGCACTGCTCCGTGTCCTGCCACGTTCTGGTTACTTAGGTTCACGTGACCCCGGCAGGCTGCGAGGATTCTCCATCTCCCGCGCTGGGATGTGAATCCCCAGGCATCTGACACCCGGGCTGCAGTTGGGCTCCTTGAGCCTCTACCTGGCCCACAAAGCAGCCAGATGGTGACAAATGGTCTCCAGACAGCACGGAGGAGACGCGTGTTTGTCAGGCCACCTGGTGGAGACGCTGCCCAGATGGCCCGGGTCACCGGAGCCGGTGCACCTGGCTCTTGTCGTGAAACCTACACGGGGTCGGATTCCGATGCGTCAGCAAGTATCCCACCAACACCTGAAATGCTCCTTGGAGGGACATTTGCAACGAAACTGGGAAAAGGAGAAGGTGAGAGGACTCCAGGCTCATCCTTCGTCTGTTTCCACCACAGATTGTCCATGCACGGCTGCCCTCTGGAAAAGGAGCCAGGCTTCAGAGATCACTCACCCCATGCGTGGAAACTCCCTTCACACATGCCACAGCAGCAGGCACAGCACAGCAAGGCTGGTAACCATGCAGTCTGCAGCATCAATGAGATGGAAGCTGTTCATTCGCCACGGGTTTTAACACCTACATGCCGGGGAGGACACGTGGCTCTGTCGGGTCAGGGTCCACACCTGGTCTCGCTCATCACGGAGGTCCCTGGTGCTGAGCGCAAGCCCAGCACACAGCGGGCCACCAGTCAACAGCTGCTAAAGGAAAGGCCGCGATGTGGCTTCAAGGACAGCACGGCTGGGCCCAGGAGATGTGAACTTTGGGAAAAATAAACCTCCCTGCACTTTGCAAGGCCTAACAAGACCTAGGCACAGAGTGCTGCTGGAGTCCAGCAGAAGGGGCGGCTCCAGCCGCGCGAGATAGGAGAGGTCAGTGATGGACCAGGCTCCTCGGGAGACTGGAAGTGCAAGGTCAACCACAAAGGATGAGGAAGACTCATCATCAAAGGATGAGACACTGACGGACACTCTCCTCTCCTGAATTACAAATGCAAAGTGAAAACAGACACAGCCGATCTCCAAACGCCCCAGAACCGGCTACTCTGGGGGACTCTCAGAACGACAATCCCAGACCCTTGTGGCAGGTCCCATCACAGGTGGAAGTGAGGACGTGGGCAAGGCCTGGCCCACGGACTTGTGTGCAGGATGGTCCTCCTGTGAGGCCAGGTCACAGGAACAGGGCGGTTCTGGCAGCAGGAGAGGGGGCCCACAGTGTGGACACCTCCCAGCGTTAGAAACTAGGCTTACTACTGGACAGTGAGCCTCACTTCAAGTAGCCAGTAAGAAAATCACACAGGTTTTAGGATCCTGGCTGTCTGGCCAGCTGTGTTGCTCTCAGGTCAGTTACTTAACTTCCAAGATGCATTTATTTTGAAAACCAGAGTACTATCTGTCTTGCAGGTTCGGGGTTAGAAGAAAATGCTAATATCTTGGTTGATACCTGGGAGATGATCAAAAGGGCAATAGGATTATTAGAACTAAGCCTAACAGCTAATTGAGCAAGTGTTCTCACCTGAACAGACAAGGACAAGGGCCCCTTGGGCCACAGCCTCTCCGTGGGGACACTGGAAACGGCAGAGCTGGGCCTCTGACCCTGGGCTCCAGCCCCAATAGTGCGGCATCTTTGGTCCCATCCCAAAGCCAAACAGGTACCTTCTGGATTATGTGTGGGAGGCTATTATCTGCTACCAACAAACTTGGCTATATCAAGGTTTCCAAAGTTCAGTAAAGATTGCCCAGGAGTGGTAGCCAGCAGGTAAGAAGGTGGAAAGGAGATTGCACAAAGGAGTTGAAAGTAAGGGTGTATTGCATCGATGAAGTATCAATGTCTGCCACACGAGCCCAGCTCTCCGGGCCAGATGCTGCCTGTGCAGGCTGCTCTCCCACCCCCCTGGGAAACCGCACAGACATTACATGGACGTGAGTTCCTCTTGAGAAAGAGGAAAAGTCCCTTTAAAAATTACCAGGCTGGGGAGCCTGGGTGGCTCAGTCGGTTGAGTGTCCGACTCTTGGTTCTGGCTCTGGTCATGATCCCAGGGTCCCGGGATTGAGCCCCACACTGGGCTCTGTGCGGAGCATGGAGCCTGCTTGGGATTCTTTCTCTCCGCCTCTGCTCCCCCCCCCCCCCCCCACCAGTTCACTTGCACTCTAAAATTTAAAAAAAAAAATGAATGAAAACAATTACCAGCAAAGGTTGGTGATGAGGAATGGGTCATGCAGGAGAAAGAACTTCCTAACAGATTTTTGAGTATGGCAGGGGGGAGGGAGGGAGGAAGGCCCAACTCCAGGCACAGCGCAGGAGGCCCCTAGACCCTGCCACCTCTCTGGTCTGCCTGCTGTATTACTGGTCACAGGGAATGACATAGGTCCCTGCTGCTTTCGGACTCTGGAATGCGCCAGCCCTCACACAGGAAGGCTCCTGTCTCAGCCCTTCCAGGCTGCACTGTAAGAGCCCATCTCTGGGTCTGCTCAGCCCCTTAGACTGGGGCATCTCTAGGGCCCCAGCACGCGAGCGCAGCAAAATGTACAGCTCGCTAAGCAGGTAAACGCTGGAGCTGGAATCCCTGGTGTGCCCAACTGCTTATCTGGTCATTACAGATGCGATGCTGACGGGTCCAGAGGTCCACCATCTCCACGGAAACAGGTCGAGCTAGCCCTACATGCTACATGTGGGCCACTGTTATTACTCCTTAGAGGAGTGTCAAATTAGGCTCAAATCTTGGCATAAAGTCTAAATATTGAGAAAATATCACTAAAATGCATAATAAGAGTATTAGCCAATTCAATCTTTGGTCTTTCCATCTGCTTGAATCCAGTTGACAACAGCAGAATTGTGCTATTCATCCCATGCCAGATGTCATTACCAGATATGAGAGAGAGAGAGAGAGAGAGAGAGAGAGAGAGAGAGAGAGAGAGAGAGAGGTGTCCTACTGTTCATTCTCTTTAATGGAATCCGCCTGTAGGGACGGTCTCTCAAAAACTCCCAGTCAGTACATCTAGGAGACAGATGTACCTGGCACATGGTAGACATTCAATAAATATTTGTTGCATGAATTATTAAGCAAATACAGAAAATGGGGATATCAACCTCTTAAAGGAGGCAAAACTAAAAGGAGAGAAACCAAAGACATTTTCGGCATGTTTCTGGTCGGTGTTATCAAAATATAAGCATTTTGATGGTCAGCATTATCCCACTAGAAGGCACCGCATCCTGGCCAAGGGCCGCTGGCTTGCAGGGCGACTGATGGGCTTCTGGTAAGCGCCCGCTCCCCTTCTTCCTGTGTGTGAGCCGGAGAGGTTGTCATCTCTAAGACAGGGCGGCGGAGCCCCCCCTGGGACTTGAAACCATGGAGAACGACCTGGGCCAGCCCAGGGGTGCACCCGGGGAGTGGCAGGTGCATCATCAGCAGGTGCTACCGTAGCCCCAACGGCAGGGGTGCAAACCACCCCCCCTCCATTCCGAGGCTTCGTGCTTCTATCTTCACCCAGAACGAGACACTCGGGAGACAGATGCCTTCCTGCCAGGCCCCCCACGCACACTGCCCTTCCCTCCATGGGCCAGAGGCGGACTCGTTCGCAGCCAGGACTCCTGGTCTGAGAGAAGCTCCCCGCATGAAGCCCAGAGGCCTGGGAGCAGGGCATGTCCTGCCTCACATGGGGACGTGCACATCTAGAGGTTACAGAGCCTCTCCACCCCAAACCCCCCACCCCAGCATCAGCATCACAACCACAGATACCAGGACAGGAGAGCTCTGTGCCTTCTGCTGTCCCCCAACAGGACGGGGGGGGGGGGGGGCGGGGTTGTTTCCTTGATCTTCCCTGAGGGCAGGCAACCCCACCGGGCAGCCGGCTTCACCACGTCCTGGCTGGACTCACAGGCGACCCAGCCAACCTCTCCCCAGGGGTGCGAGAGCACGAGTCAGAGACGGGAGGGGTAAAGGAGACGGCCTGGTGCACGGGGTGAATGCCGCTGCCTTCTGGGCTCCGTCACCAGCAGGCACTGGCTGGGCCCCGACCCTATGCTGAGCTCTGGGTGGGCCCGAGACAGGGAGGACTCCACTCATCCCTCCTTTTCACCTCCTTCTGTACAAAGGCAAACACCTTAACTCTGTGATGTGCCACTGAGACTCTGAGTCCCCAGCGACTTGGGTTTAATGTCTTATTCCCGAAGCCTCCGGTTTACATGTGAAGGGCTTATTTTGTCCCAGCTCCTTGGGGACAGGGTCTACCAGCTCCAGACCCTCTGTAGTGGGCACAAAGCAATGTGCCTCAACTCTTGGAGACGGCCACCTGCAGACTGAGGATCTTTCCAGAATCCAGGGAGATGGTCTAGAATGATCTGAGACCACACAGCGCATATGTGAGTCAGACAACTAAGACAACCACCTCGGAATCGCCTCTTCCTGGGCAACACTCTGAGTGAGCCATCCTCCTACACACTGGGACCGCTGGGCCATCCCCTACCCTCATCCCTCGAAGGAACTTCTACTCACCCTACAAAAGCCACTCTAACGTCTCCCCTTGTGTCAAGCCTTCTCCAAGGGCCCCATGCCCACAGCTTCCACCCCTGAACCTCACAGACGTGGTGTGATGCCCTGCCCTGTGCCTCAAGTGCATGTCGTCCCCCATTGGTGAGCCACACCCCGCAGGGCCGTGAAGAAACACTGAGGCCTCTCTTGCCGTCTCAGCCTAAGCGTCTCGCTGAATACCCAGCCCAAAGCAGGTGCTCTGGGAGACGGTCGAACACTCACACAAGTGCGCCTGGGATCCTCTCACGTGCTCGCTCGTGGGACGGAGCACCTGCGGTGAGCCAGGCACGTCCCAAGTTTGCAGCAGGGCCGGGGACTGCCCTAGGCGCTCTCGTGCAGCACTGCCCCTGTGAAACCCCTCAGGGTTCTCATGCCTTGTAAGCCGTGCAATGCGATTTCAGTCTCCCGGACAACTAACCGGGAGGAGCGGACAGTCTGTGAAGCCTGGAGCCCAGCATTGACAGGTAGGCATGAGAACGTGTCACTAACACAAACATCAACACTGGCAAGAAACATGTGATTTGAGACGTTCCAGGGAAGTGGCCTTTCCTCACCCTGAGCTGATACCTCGTTGGTGGGGCCCTGGGAGTGGGAAGAGGCTAAGAAAGGACAACCTTGGTCCGTGTCTCCTTGACACACCCTTTGTCTACAGCTCCACGGTGAAGCCCCTCGGGGGTCCTTCCCAGCGGGCAGAGCCCCCAAGCAGGGTGTGCCCGGTGCCAGGGCGGCCACCGTGAAAAGGATATGATTCTCCAGTGGACGTCCAGCTTGCTGTCGATCTCCAAGCCGCGGGCCTCCTGCCTCTCCTCCTCCAGCTGCTTTGGATTTGCAAGCTGTCCCTTCTCCCCAGGGGATTCTGGGAAACTCTCGAAGCTGAACTTGTCCACTTGAACGGCCATTCTAAGAGAAGGGGGGGAAAGCAGAGGATTAATCAGCAGGGCAGTATCTTCTGCTGGCTGTTGGAGAATCAGCACATGCCAGCATGAGACGGTATAATGAATCATTATCGTTAGTAATTCATAATGGATTCATTCCAAGAAAATGAAATAATAGACTCCCAGGGTAGCAGTGGCTTCAGAGCTGGTTCAACACGCAGTTTAGAGCTGAAGACACAGTCAGAGAGCCCAACCTCAGAGAAGACTCACATACCCCGAAGGAAATGTAATTTCTGGAACAGGACAAAGCAGACGGGACCCCATGTGGGAAATCAGAGAGGACTAGCAATTATTTAGCCCTGGGGGCCCCAAAAGCCTCCTCATCAGAGCCCTGCCCATCAACTCCCATTTCACCTTCAGCCACAGGACTTGTTCACACACACCAGGCCTGACCAGCTACACCCCGCCCATCCCCTTCTGGCCCCTGCACCCAGGACCTTGTCTTGTGACACCCACCCCTTCGGGTTTCTGCTCAACGGTCACATCCTCCACAAAGCCTCCCTGCCTGCTGTGTCCAGCCCTCTCCACCTTCTGGAAGTTTCTAGAACACACCAGGCTCTTTCTGCCTTAGCCTTAGTGCTTCTTCTCCTGCCCCACGTGTGGCTGGAGCCCCACACTCTCGAGGTCTGAGTTTAAGGAAGGTGTTCCGGGCACCTCCCCCACAGCATCCTCCTCCTTTTTCCCCCCCTGGCCTCCCCTCCATGGCAGCATCCATTCTGCCATAGCCTTTCCCACGAGCTGTAGACACGAATGTGTGGGCTTTGCTGTCCAACAGCTCTACTGGAATTTAGCTCCCTGAGGACGGAGGTCTGTGTGGTCTTGCTCCCACAGTCTCCCAGGCCTGGATAATGCCTGGAACACCACAGCAACTCGGCCAACAATTTCCCGCATAAACGAACACGTGAACTAAGCACGTTCCCAGACAGCCTGGGCCGGCGTTCACCTCCTCCCCGTCGCTGCTGCCTGACCTCTGCACCTGTGCCCTTCTGCTACACCCCCAGACCCTACAGCACCTGACATGTAGACGCCACATAGCACACAGGTGTGGCGCTCTAATCGGATGCTTGCAGCCTGCCTCAGCTCCCGACCGTGACCTTCATGCCGGCAGAGGCTGTGTCTCACTGATGCTTGCAACCCTGCCTCTTAGCACAGAATCAGGCATACAGGAGGTGCTCAGTAAAGGCGTGTTATGTGGATAGACGGAAGGAGAAGGGGAGGAAGGGGTTTTCTTTATGTGAGGCCCCCGACGTTCTGGCTCAGCCGAAAGTTGACAGAGTCACTCAAAGGATAAAAGTGAGTGTGTTATCCCAGACTCTGCTGTGGCCCAAACATCCAGCCAAACCCAGTATGATCTAAGCGACCCTTGGGGCTATTCTGTGGGACAACCAGGAGACAAGAGTTGCTACTCTGTTCGGGGTGTACACACCTAAGATTCAACCCCAAGAACCTTAACAGCTTAGCGAAAACTACTGGGGTGTCAGCAAATGGATGGCCTTTGGCCAGGAGATGTCTGAGGCTTGGAGACCCCCAAAGAATGAGAGACTCCTGTGCACACAGAGAACACGGCATCCCATAGCAAGAACTTCGTTCCAGAGTCACGCTGACTCTCTTTTCAGCCCGTAAAACTCTTTTCAAGCCCAGAAAAAGCGGGAAAACAGCAAAAAGCACAATAAAGAAACAAGGACTCATCCTTAAACCCTAATTGTAATACTTTAATTCTAGAGTCTTTTTTCTAAGTATCTGTATTTTAATGCAGTTCAAACTACTATAGGTGTATGTTACCACACGTCTCATTTTATACGAACACACACATATATACATGCATTTTATATCTTGTTTTACTTTTTCAAGATACTGTGAACACGTTCACGTCATTAAAAATTAGTCTGCAGAACGTCTTGTCATCCAACCCTATCATCGCTTACTTAACAATTCCGCTATTTTCAGACTCATACTTTCCATTTTTCAAAAAGTTACTATTGAAAAAAATCCTAAACATCTTCGTGCTTCAATTTCCTGTCTGCATTTATGCTGCGGGTTGAGGTCCACATCTAGAAGCAGAGACCGAATCGAGAGGGTGGAAAAGGTCAAGGCTGGCAGGTGGACGCCCAGTTCCTTCTCAGAAAGGCGTTCACTGGGGCACGCGCCCCAGGCAGCGAGGCTGGCGCCCCTCTCCCTGCACCCCTGCCAATACTGGCCATCATCGATTTTCCACCTTTGCTAGGAAGGGGCGAAATGCTACCTCACTGATGTTTTAATTTGCAGGTCTGAATCGCTCCTGAAAGAGAACGCTTTTTGAGAAGCTTATTAGCCATTTTTTGTACATACATTTCTTCCCTTGCAAGGTGTCTACATGTCCAGCAGGAGTGCCTCTAATGTCTCACTCGGTATAGGCTCTTTCCAACCCCCACCTCGAAGGGAGAATGAACCAAACAAGGGCTCTCCTTAAGCTAAAGGTCAGAATATTCCTAAGTTTCACTAAAAATGCCAATTTCAGTTCATCACCTGATAACCCAAAAGGAACTAATAACTTTCACCTTTGAAAGGGGTTTGGAAACATTCTGGATACCAGGCTATTCCTGTTGAACACAGAAGGAGACAGCGCACCTAGAATGCCAGATCCCTGGGGCCAGAGACACCCCAGACGCTGTGGCCACCAGGATTGTATTTATGTGATCACTTGAAGGGCTTTTCTGAACAATCTCGATGAAGTAAGCATCACAGTACACTCCGCCGCCCCCCCCCCCCCCGCCCCCAGCCTTGATGAAATCATAGCCACGAGGGCCCACAACACGGAAGGGGGAAGAAAATGAAATGTAACAGACACTACGTGCCAAGCCCTGTGCTAAGTATCCTGCACGTACCTTCGTCTTATTTATGACAGCAAGTGTAAGGACGGGCGCGGTTTGCTTCTTCACAGCTCTGATGAGGCGCTGAGCATGGGCTGCAGCCCCACACCACAGAGCCTGTCGCTCAGACTCAGCACCACGGTTTTGTTTTTCGCTCCATTTGGCTCCCTCTTGCTCAGGCACAGCACCTCAAAGGAAATGATGCTTTGTTCACGCCGTGTGCAGAGCCGGAACGGGACACGGACCTAGTGACCGTGAAGCCTGCTGCCACGTGAACCGCCACTGCCCCGCCACCTGTGACAGAGCTGTGCGCATCCTGAAGGCAGCACCCCTCCTTTCCCACAGGTGCTAATGCTGAGGTACCAAGAAACTGAGTACCGCACCAGGGTCACCCAGCTCCAAGCCCTAGAGCCAGAATGCCAAGGCCAGAGGCCAAGGATTATTTCCCCAAACCACGGGCAGCATGGCTGGCCTGGACATCGCTACGTGGTCTCAGAGCACAGCCCCCAGACATCACCACCTCCGCCTCTATCCTCACCTCCAGGAAGGAGAGGGCAGTGTGCGACGACCTGTTTTCCTAGAGCCCAGTCTTGATGAGTGACCTCTCCCGCTGTGGGAAGCTGCTGTATTACGTGCAGCACCAGGGACAGCACCAGGCGGCGGTTGGCGGGGGGGGGGGGGGGGGGGGGGGGGGGGGGGCGGCGGGGAGGGCTGCCTGAGAGCCCCAGGAGGGGTCCTGGCTCTGAGTCCAGCCGTCTCACTGGCTTCAGCCATCATGGTTTGAGGCTGTTGCTTCTGTCAGAAAGCCATGCAGACTGGGGACGACAGTGCTCCCGGCAATGACAACGACCAGGGAGGTGGGAGCAGGCAGAGGACAGAGCCCTGGGTTCAGAGCTGGATGCCCAGTCCAACCCAACCAGAGATGCGGTCAGCAGTACCTGACCCGGAGGGAGGGCTGAGAGGGTTCACACCTTCTCACCCAGGCCTGGTAGCAGCCTCCATCAGCCCAGGGAAGGATCAGCCTCACGCCCTGGACGATGCACATCCCTCTTCTCAGTTAGCAAGCGCTCCTCATAACCAGGAAGCAACAAAACCCTCAGCAGACACGGAAGCCATGGCATCCCCACTGCCCTGCCAAGGACAACTTCCCGGGCACAGCCCTCCTCAGTTGGGTATAAGCTCATGGCCCTGTGAAACCTCTTCTTGGGGGTGAAGCAACACGGATGGGAGAGTATTGGTGCAATCCCCCATAAACAAGCGTCCAAAAAATAATCCCAAACACAGCTGACTCTCTGGCAAATCACAGCAAAACCGGAAAACACTATCTTCAGTAATGACAAAGAGAAGGAAAGGAGAACAGGTGGGCCCAGGACCCACAGGGTGTGGGGGCGCACCTGCCGTTGGGGCAGCTGCAGGGGCTCGGCACGTAGCCGCACGGTCTTCACGGGGGACTCACGCCAGCATGGAAATCATCCTTCAAACACCTTTTCACCAGGATGCCTCTCCTGTCCATTGTTGGTTTCTACTTATTTTAATTTTTTTTTTCATTTCAAAGTATAATTGGCACGTATTAGTTCTGGGTGTACAACACAGTGATTCAATGCTTATGTGCCACCTGAATGTTGCCGACAGTAAGCGCACCATGGTATTAGTAACTACACTCCCCATGCTGTACGTTTCATCCCCGTGACTTATTTTTTTGCCTGTCACCCACCTGCCTCCCCTCGGAAACCACCAGTTTGTTCTCTGTATCTACGAGTCTGTGTCTGTTTTCTTGTTTGCTCGTGTCTGTGTGTGTTTAGTTTCCACATGGAAGTGAAATCATACGGTGTTTTTCCCGCTCTGGCTTACTTCATTTAGCATCATGCCCTCTAGGTCCATCTACACTGTCACAAATGGCAGGGTCTCTATTTTTAATCAAGTAGCAGCATGACGCTGAGCGCAAGGGGCATGACCTACAGTCAGTGGCTGACTTGGGGCAAGAATCTGTTCTCTGGGCTCTCTGTCCAGTGTGGTCTCAGAAGCGGGAGGGCATCTGCGAGGGACGCCAGGGCGAGACCGGTCCCTGGTGAACGGCAGAGAGTGGAAGAGCCCGGCCACTTGCTGGCTGAGGAGGCAGCCTCCAGGGCTCGGCCGCCAGCTCCACGCGAGGGCTTTCTCCGTTGTCTATCTTCCACGTACCCTGTAACTTCTCGAAACCCAACCTCATTTTCTGAACTGGGGAATATGCCCACTGGCTTGCTGGTCATGCTGTCAAGAAGTCTGATCCTGTGTGTAAACATGTGTGGCACTTTGTCAGGGTCCCTCTGGATTAGATGAAAGGACCAGACTTGAATCCCAGATGGGGGAGAGGCCCAGGCCCCACACACACCTGTCAGGACAGGACGCCTTCAGATCTTCTAAATCGGTGCTCAAGGGCCAGCTCTCCACAAGGTTTGCCCAACTGCACAAACCCTTGCTGCACGTTTCCTCCTGGGAGACTGCTATCACCCCCACAGTCCCTCGGGGTGTGCAGAACACCGCAGCTAAGACTGGGGCTGAACCCCACCTTGCACGGTTTTGTGTGGCTTAAGTGAGATGGTAGACACAGCATGGTCAGCCCAGTGCCCAGCACACAAGCAGCACGCTATAAATAGCACCTGCTGTCATGGTGGTTAATCCCTCGTCAGGGACCAGGAGCCCACGGCACTGCGGAGCCTCGGAGGTACCCTCGGCTGCCCGTGGAACCGCGGACACTCTCATTTCAGATGCGGTTGTGAGTCTACATGCAATATCCTGGGAGCGCTCCCCGGCCTCCCCGTCAGATAGTCCCTACCGCTACTCCATCCTGTTCATCTTCGATGAGTCGGAGTTAAATAAAATTAATACGACTACTGAATGCCAATTTTCATGCTTAATTTTATGGCCAAATGTGACAATAATAGTCAAGAGTTGGCACTGGAAAAAGGTGCTGTGATTTTTGAAGAGTCTATATAAAAGCGGTGGTTTTTAAAATATCATATGATTCAGTCTTTGAACAGCTGATAACCTCACAAGGGAAGTCATAATGATGACATTTAAATACAAATCAGGGAGTTGGATTTAGAAGGACTATCCACATGTAATTAAATTGAACTTTCATTGGGAGATAATTGATAGTTATAAGACTGGTATTCTAAATTTATGTGCCGCGTCACATGGGCGTCTGCTCGGCTCTCCCGGCCTATTCTGTTTTGTAATGAAGCACAACCCAAGTGAAAGGAAGCAGTCAACCTTGAGGCGCCATCCATCCTGAGGAGGGGCTCCAAGCAGGCAAGAAAATGGCATGGACATCAACATCTGGATCACACCCAAAGAAGACAATTTTCTTCTTAGGCCTCATAGATCAATTATAATAGAGAAAACCCATTATTTTTAATTGAAGAGAAAAGATACATTGGATTCCAAACACCAAAGCCCAGCACAATCCAATCAGAGCATCGCCAGGGACTGCGCCAACCACAGGCCACCTGGGTGCCATCAATGTGCCTCACCGCCATCATCTCCATGTTCACAGCAGCCCAGAGACGGATTAAATCTGTATGCGGCAAAAATAACTTGCCTGAGGGCACAGAGATGGCAAACGGAGGTGAGGAATTCCTCACCAGGCCTGAAGATCCTGGAGCCCGAAGCGGGCAGTGACTGGACGAGTCCAGACGGGCATCCCCGCTCTCCTGAACTCCGGGCGCACACCTGGCGGGTGGCTCAGCAATGAACACCGTCCACTGTCAACAGCTGTGCACCTGCGGCCGCTGTGGTTAGTGCAGCTACAGGGCCCGAGGAGCTGGACTATGGGTCGGTGCGGCTTATGAACAAGCCTGGGGCTGGGGGTCAGGGGTCTGAGGTCCAGTGCTCCGCCCCCCAGCCCGTCTGCTCCGTGCACAGGCTGGAAGATCACGAGGCCAGGGCAAGCCGAGCAGAAGCCTGCATCAGACAGATAGATGCCCAGTCTCTTTCACTGGTAAAGCCTGGGTCTCTGAGGTATTCAGTCTGTCTGAATCTCAAGTTCCTCGTTGTAAACTGAAGGGGTTTCGAACACACCTACCTCTTTAGTGTGGATTTTATGAGCTCGGGGAAGGCCCAGGGTGGGGATTAGAGTGGCTGTCAGGTGACAGTGGCCTCTCACCGCCGAGACAACTTCTCAGGAGAGTGACTGTCTGGTCTGAACACCCCGGTACCTTAATCAGAGTCCAGCTGGTTCCACGAGAGACAGGGGCCAGTGAAGACACCACCACCCCCCCCCGTGACACCGAGGAAGCTCCTGCAGTCATAGTGTCTCATTCTATACTCACCCACTTTTACAGAGGGGTGAACTGAGCTCACAAGAGGGAAACAGCCTCACACAGTCATCAGGTGTTAGTAAAAACAGCCGGATTCTACTGGGGTCCGCAGCCTTGGGACGCTAGCTGCTGGTGCTCACCCCGCCCCACCTCCAGGGAACTGACTCCACCCACCCTTGCAGCCCTGGCCGAAACGGCCTCCCTGAGAGGCGTCCCTGCCTGCCCCCTCTGCTTTCCGAGCCTCCGAGGTGCCCGGGGATCACCAGCGTCCATGCCTACCCCACCCAGGGCAGGACCACGTGTCCATGCACCAAACTTGCTCTGGGACCCCCGGTGAGGGGACAGGTGCAGCTCCAGGAACACCCTGCACTTGCAGACACTTCTTTTATAAACTTTACACACTTTCTTCTGTATCGGAGGGAGAAGGACGAAACGAACGCTGCTTCCAGTGTCCGGAGACTGTGGCCCCGCTGCAGAGAAGCCAGGTCTGAAGCGTGGGACGCAAGGAGCGCCTGCTTCTACCTCGGCCAACGTGTGTGTGGAGGCACAACCCCTTAGCTTGCACGTCTGTAGGTGAACATTGATTTCAGGACCCGTAAGTACCTTCCTTGGCACAGAAAACAGCGCCCAGTAAAAGGAGGCGTGCGGGTGTGCACGGGGCCAGCAAGGGCGACCACACGGCGAGGCACCAGATCCTCCCTCCGGTCCAGGCAACACCTGGGACACCCGTTTCCCAGAAGCCAGAGCCCAGTGGGGTGGGGGTGGGGGGGCAAGTCTCCAAAGCGAGAAGGCGACCTTGCTAAGTGCATCACGAAGGACCACACAACAGAGCGGTCCCAAACCCCCCCAGTGAGTAGGGGCAAACACTCACCGCCAGGACCCCAGGCCCAGAGAAACGAAGAGAAAGAGACAGGAAGAAAACATCTCTGGCAGGTTTTTTTCCCCTAGTACGCTGCCATAGAGAGAATGCACGAGCAATACACAGAAGTATTTTTGACATCTGGATTTAAGACGGACCGTGGTGGTTTCCCTCGTCAAGACGCAAAAGGACCAATGGAGTTAAATAACCCTAAAGTAGCTTTCAAAGAGCAGCTACAGATCGATCAGACAGGGAAACCGATCAGAACGCGGCACAAGGATCCTGTACACTGCCAATTCCAAAGGTAAATGAAAATATACCGGACGTGTTCAAGGACACCAGTGTTTCAATTATCCTCCACGGAAATAAAAATGCCCTTGTAGAAACACGTTCCTGTTAAAGGGAGCTGAGCCTGTAGAAATTACCACGTTGTTATCAGCCCTTGTGGGCAGAAATCTTTCCATGTTAGCATGCGGATTCCCCTACCTTCCACAGGCCACGTGCCTGCAGTCACCTACCCTGGGGATGGGGGTTCCCTGTGAGCCACGGGGACGGTCTCGGCAGGGGTCAGGGGCACCTGACTACATCCGCACCTGTGGAGTGGTCCCCTCCCCAAGGACTTCCTCACAGGCCGGGTGTACCGCTAGGCTCTCCGCCATGTCTCCACCGCCCGGGTGATAAGTGTCGTCACAGGATAGTCTGGATCCTACAGGAGAGGAAGCTGGGACTCGGACCACCAAGCAGCATGTGGCGGGATCGGCACACCAAGGTTCAGGGGTCAGAGGAGCAGAAGCGCCCGGGGCCCACACACACAGTGCTGCCCAGAAAGGGTCACAGGTGGCCTGGCAGACGCCGACCGGTCCCCAGGGCCAAGCCCTGACACGTGTGAGTCACCTCTGCGGACTCGGTCCTCTCGCCAGAAGGCGGCCCTCCTCTTGCAACAGTCACGTCGTGCCCCAGGAGTATCCTGGACATCGAGCCTCAAGCGTGTCTCCTGTACAACGAGCACACTACCTGTCTACAAGCAGGTGATCTGTGGACTAACTAGGACAGTGTGTGCTTAATAATAAGAAAGCCTAGGGGCGCCTGGGGGGCTCAGTCGGTTAAGCGTCCGACTTCGGCTCAGGTCACGATCTCACAGTTTGTGGGTCCGAGCCCTGCGTCGGGCTCTGTGCTGACAGCTCGGAGCCCGGAGCCTGCTGCTGATTCTGTGTCTCCCTCTCTCTCTGCCCACCCCCCCCCCCCCCCCTACTGACTCACGCTGTCTCTGTCTCTCAAAAATAAATTAATGTAAAAAAAAAATTAAAAAAAAAAAAAGAAAGCCTTTTAGAAGTTCTAGTTCTTTTATTGCTATCGTTACTGCACCTCTACCTTCTCACCGGCACCTCAAATCGATCCGCCCCAGACCATACACACGACGTGCCCAAGCCTACACTCCTCCTGGGCCTCCTGCATGTCACCTCCCTCGGGGCTGCACTCCCCACTCCCCTCTGCCCTCCAGGCCTGGGATTCCAGGCGAGGCAGCCCCTGCCTCCTTCCCCACACCCTAGTCCAGGCCTCCTGCCCTGGGGTGTCATTCTAACTGCTGGCCCCGCCCTCCTCTCCCAAGCCCCCGGTACGCTGTGCCCAGGACACGGATCACAGTGTGTACCAGCCGCCCTGGTTCTGAAGGGCTCGCATTTTCCTGGGGGTGCGGACAAGTGGAGGCCGGCCTCGGAGGACCAGGGTCCTGCCCTGTGGTTTCCTAGAGTTTCCAGAGCCTTCTTCAGACAGACGGGGTCAAGGAGGTTTAGCAGAAGGCAGGGATCAGTCATCCCTGCGCTGACAGAAGAAGCCAGATGGAAGGCTGGATTGGCGGGGTAACTGGTGACAAGGCCAGTGTGGAGGCCGGTGCAGTGGCCCAGATCCAAGAGAGCGTTGCCCTAAGAAAAACGAAGTTCCCAAGGTATGGAATTCTCAAAGGGACTGACAAATTGCCTAATTATCATCTGTGTACAAAATAGCATTTGTGTGGCCAGCAAACAGCATAAATACAGACTATTTATAGAACACGGACACAGAATTAAAGGAGATTCCTGGAGGAAATAAAAATTAGAATACATTTCCCGAAGGCCAAAACTCTTTCAAAGAGGCAAGAGTGCCAGGGAGGAAACAACTTTCTAAAAGAGGAACCCCTAACATGTACGTGGCCCTCCTCTGGGCCAGGCCCCGCTCCATCTGTGAGCGGACATCAGCGGGATGCTGGGTGCAGGACGGGTGGCCGAGCCCAGCCTGAACTAGCAGCGCGAGCTCGGGGAGCCGCAGGGGCCAGGCAGTAGCCGGGACACGGCAGGGCCCGGATGCCTCAAAACACCATTAGGAGGGTGCCACGGTCCCGGGTGCAGCACGCGGCCCCAGAAGGTCTAACAACAGATGGCACCACCAGAGCCGCGGTGAGGCCTGGTGTGAGGGGTCCAGCTGGCCACAGCGCTACATTAACAGAGGGTGGGCTGGAGAGGCCAGACCGAGGCCAGCACTGGCGGGGCAGGTGGGGCGGTGATTCTGGGATAGATCCTGGGTCCCGAACTCAAGGGGGAAGGAAAACAAGAAGCGGGGGCCTGAACTGATCCTGCTTCCAGGAACAGCCTTTCTGACCTAGTCCTCCATAGCACTGCACCAGAGCTGGCTCCAGGACAGCAGTGAACAAACCCATCCCAAGTTCAAAGTACCTTCAGGTCAAAGTGCATGTAACACACCCAACCTACCGCCCACCACAGCTGAGCCACGCCCTCCTGAAACCTGCTCACAACACACACACACACACACACACACACACACACACACACACACACGAGGCTACAGGTAGGCAAAACCATCTAACACAAAGCCTGTTTCATAACTGAGTGTTGACTGTCCCTTGTGATGTAATGAACACTGTACACAAAGTGACAGGATAGCTGTGTGGGCACAGAATGGTTTTCGGTGTTGGCTGTGGGCCCTCGTGATCTCCGGCTGATGGGGAGCTATGGCCACTGTCACCACCCCGTACCACATACGCATCACTCCTGCACCATCGCAAAGTGGAAGGAGCTGGGTCAAATAATTATGAGGTTGGGGATGGTCCGTGCCAGCCTCCCCCTGCAAAACGGCTCAGAGTGACTCCCCCCCCCCCAGCACTTCCAAGTTGAGACGCCGCAGAGCTGCACAGGCTTCCTTTCAGCTGCCTCCTGCTGTCACCACTAAGGTGCCACTGTCCCCACACCTCCACGTCCCGCCACGCTCACACTCACACAGCAGTCGGCTTACCCGGTCCACCCTCACCTGGCTGAGTCACCTTCCATTGAACCACCTCCTTTCTCACCCTCTGTGCTTCTAGTAGTTTCTCTGCAAAGTGTCTACTGATGAAATTAGCACTGAACACGCATTTCTCCCCACACGACAAGTAGAGACCTAACCTGTCCTCACTTTCCTAGTGCAAGGCACCGTGCCTGGCACGTGAGTGCTCAAGAAAATGTTGGCTCGACCAAGAGGCACCCCGAAAGCTTTATGTGTGGCTGAAGCATTGTCCACCCGCCCCCACCCCGCCCCCAGACAGAACCACTCAGTACAGAGCAGATTGATTTAAGGCCATGAAATGCCCCCATTTTGTTAACAAAATGCCTCAATCATACTAAATCAGTTGCCATTAGTTAAAAAAAAAGCGCTATTACATCTAATTACACATTTCATTGATTCTGAGTTAAAGCTCTTATTTCCTAAATTAAACGAGGAAAACAAACAGGAACAGGAAACAGATTTCCCTGGCACGCGCTTGGAAGGTGTGCGCCAAGCTCAGGGAGAGGGACCCGCCAGGGTCCTCCCATCCGAAGCCTGAGCTCAGCGCAGGGAGAGCGGGGCTCTCGGGGCTGCGGAGACAGGAAATCCGGGTCTGCATTTCAGCTCTGTCTCAACAATGTCTGTGTCATCCTGAGCACATCATTTGGCCTTTTAAAGCATTTTCTTGCTGTAAAAATAAAGACAATGATGCCAACCCCAGAGTGTAGTAGTGACAGTTTAAAAAGCCACGAGCCACGCGCTGAGCACTGAGCATACACCCAAGCGGCGGTGGTAGCTGGCATCACTTCCCGGCATCCACAACATCCACGCTGGCACTTAATCCCGCCACAGGGAAAAGAGAACCCCGAGGGCACAGGAAATAAAAGCTCTGCAGGAAGGCGTCCAAAGGCTGCCGCCGCCTGGGCCCACGCGCCTTCAGGCCTCACCTGTCGTGACTCACCTGCACACACGCACCTGCCCCACGGGACCGCCTCCTGCCCGTGGACCTTCAGCACGCTCATGGGGCTGGGCCTTGGCTCATTGCTCAGGGACACACTTTGTCCAGCCTGCTCCGCCCTGTTCCCCACCCCCACCCCATGAGAGCCGCGTCCTTGCTACACTGAACACTAACGGGGGGTTTGTGCCCACTGTGTCAACACGGTGGTTTCCTGACATCCCTGCTTCACCCATCTCCATCCCCTGGACCGGGAATTCTACGGAGTGAGGAAACTAGGTCTTACTCATCTTTCACAGACCTGGAACTTGAATGTTCAACAAGTGTTTGCTGAATGAATCACTGCAACGTGCCTCGGATAACCTGGAAGATCTTAATGAAAACGAGGGGTCGGCTTGTTCCTGTGTGACCCCATAGGGAAGAGCAGAGGGACTAAAGCCACGCCGAGTCCTCCTCAGCCTAGAGACACCTGGCACAGCCCCCTCCTACCCCCACTGACCGCAAAGCAAAGTTCAGGCGGATACAAAAACAGCCCCTGAGCTCTGGGGGGTGGGGGGACACAAGCAGAGCAAAGTCACACAGGACTAGCCCCCGACACCGTCCTCTCACTTTGCCCATGGCGTGACCCGGGGTGCCCGGATGGCTGTAATTCTGATAGAAACACTGTCTTTCTGGCCAGAAACACCAGGAAAAGGGGTACCTAGGTGCGACAGGACATGTGTATGTGTGGAGGGAATCCAAGAGGGGACAGAGCCAGGGAAGGGGATCCCCCAACCCAACACAGCAAAGGCTCAGAGATTGGGTCTGGGATTTGAGCCCTCAACACGCACACATACATTTGAGATTCACCTCCGAGTTGCATGCACACAGGATGGACCCCATTCGGCACGGCCAGGACGTGGAGGGCGGACACGGGACCGGAGCCGCATGCACGTGCCGCGGCCTGACCCCGAGTGGCACGGGCCGGCACGGACCGCGGGCGTGCTGAGGCCACCTCATGCCAGGCCACGGGAGCCAACCGTAGGCATCTCTTCTCAACACTGCATTCCGTGGTGTCACGCTGGCAGCCTGAAATTGGCCACAGGGAAGTTTGAGCGCCGCAGAGACTAGCAGATGCCGTACGATCCACACTTGGTTATTAAAGATTTCCAGGTCACAAGTGGACAGACACAAACGAAGGAAGCAGAGGCTTGGGGAACTGAGCTGGGGAGCTAAGATCCTGACCTCCACCCAAGGATGGGGAGCAGGATTTGTCACTGGAGCCTCACCAGACAGGCTGCCTGCCCAAACAGGCCATCCGTGTTCTCCAGAGCCTTATAAAAAGTAACATGCAGAGTTATAGTCCACAAAAAATGACATTCACAATGTCCCAATACAATTTAAAATAAATGCTATGCAAAAAACCTAGGAAAACGTGACCAATTCTCAAGCACCCATGATGCCAACCTCAAGCTGATCCAAATGCTGTGACTGTCAAAGGCTTTTAGGCAGCTATTATACATGCTCCCTAGGATAAAAGAAAACACACGTGGAAGGAACAAAAAAAATAAGGATTTGCGGTAAAGAAATAGAAAATATTTTTTAAGGAGGCAAAAGGAAATTTTGTACCTTAAAAATATAATAAAAATTTTGAAAAACCTGACAGAATGAGTTCCATGGAACAGAAATGACAGAAAATTAAGTGAACTTGAAGACCAAGCACAAAAGAAAGTATTGTAAACTGGACTTCATAAGAATTTAAAACTTGAGAACCTTCAAACAGCACCTGAAGCAAACAGGAGACTCGTACCCAGACAATAAAGAACGCTCACAACTCAATACCGAGAGCGTCAACAAACAACCTCACCAAAAATGGGCGAAAGACTGAAACAGACACTTTGCAGAAGGGGTGTAAAGGGGCAGCCAAGCACAAGAAGCCACTGAGAAGCCACCTGGAAGGAGCTTTCCACGTGAGCGCGTGTCCAGACCGGGGACGTGCACCTGCTTGCCTGACAAGTGCAAGAAAGCCCGGCCGCACCCCGGACTGGCTCCGATGAGCAGGGCTCCCAGATTCCCGGATGGTTATACACAGACCTGTCCTAAGAGCTAGTGAAATGAAAACAGGAGTCTCTCAAAGACTTGCACGCAAATGGCCAGAGCAGCAGATCTATAAAAGTCAAAAGGAGAAACAGCCCAAATGCCCAACAGGCAAACAAATAATAGTGGCATGTCCTTGTGGTGAAATACTGGCGGGCAGTAAAGGAGAGAGGGGCGCTGGGACACAGTACAAGGACGCAGCCCAGAACTGCAGGCATGCGGGGCGCTGGGGTCTCCTGGCGCTTCAGGCCTTAAAGGGACCAAACCGCATGCTTTAAAGATGTGCATTCTCCCTCTACAATGTGGTGCCAGAACACAGTGCGAATGTCTCAGCCCAAAGCCACCGGCCTCCATGACGTGGGCTCTTAGCCACCTGAAAAACGACACCTGGGCTTGAACCCTGGCCTGGCAGGTGACTGCCTTCCCTCAAGTCGATTCCCTCGTAAGGTGGAAACAGCCAGGGAACCCACCTCCCCGCAGGGTGCTGTGCTTAGTGAGCCACTGGCCAGGAAGTGCGTCCGGGCCACGGTGGTGGTGGTCACTCAGCCTCTTGTGCACCCGGACTGCCACCCTCACACCTCCACATCCCTGCGGCACTCTTCCCTCCTCCCGGCAGCCACCACTAGTTACCGTTAGCGAGCAGGGACCCGATCCCTCCTCGGATCCCCAAATCCTGTATTCGGCCTGTTCAGGGGGCTTATGTGGTTTTCACCCGCACTTTTGCTGGGATCCTGCACAGCTCTCGCAAACAGCGGGCTCCCGGAGGAGGAACGCACCGTCTCCTGTGCCATAAGCCCTGCGATTCCTAAGGTAAGGACCGCATGCTTCCACACCTCGAAGGACAGAGGGTGAGCGGGGCGGGGCTGTGACAGACTCTGTAATACCCTGTAATACCCTGAGGACAACTGTATTTTGCAGCAAATCTGTGAGAAGCAAGGGCTTAATGAAGGCTGATTATCTTTAGTTCTATTCGTCTAAAACTTAAAGTGATTCTCTTACAAAATACAGTAATTCATGAGCAATCCCCTAACCTTGAGCTGTTAGAGGCCTTTTTGCTGCTTTCCCTAACAAAAGTCACACAGGTGGGACTGTGTCTGTCACATCCCGGACAGTGAAGTCTCTGAGGCTGTTCACAGCACAACACAGGTTACGTCAACAACAAATGAATGTTCTTAAAACTCAGAGCCACCAGCATAAAGTCTGACAAATTTCAGTTAAGACAGGTGCCTTTAAATAACTTCATGAGGGGCGCCTGGGTGGCGCAGTCGGTTAAGCGTCCGACTTCAGCCAGGTCACGATCTCGCGGTCCGTGAGTTCGAGCCCCGCGTCAGGCTCTGGGCTGATGGCTCGGAGCCTGGAGCCTGTTTCCGATTCTGTGTCTCCCTCTCTCTCTCTGCCCCTCCCCCGTTCATGCTCTGTCTCTCTCTGTCCCAAAAATAAATAAACGTTGAAAAAAAAAATTTAAAAAAATAAATAAATAAATAACTTCATGAGGGGTGCCTGGGTGGCTCAGTCGGTTGAGCATCTGACTTCGGCTCAGGTCACGATCTCACGGTCCGTGAGTTCGAGCCCCGCGTCAGGCTCTGTGCTGACAGCTCAGAGCCTAGAGCCTGTTTCGGATTCTGTGTCTCCCTCTCTCTCTGACCCTCCCCCATTCATGCTCTGTCTCTATCTCAAAAATAAACGTTAAAAAAAATTTTTAAATAACTTCATGACACGGCGATTTTCAAACACTGCTGGCCTCAGATTTGGAAACAAGAGGAAGCCGCTGGGCGCTGTCCACCCTCAGGCAGCTGCCCCTCCGGGCTGTGCCTGCTCCCCTCTCCCCCTGCGCAGTTTCCAGCGGCTCCGTAGCATGATAGCCCTACCTCCTCTGAGACCGTGCTCCTGCGTGTGTCCTGCAATCCTGGGCCACGGAGCCATGGCCTGACGTGCAGGCCCCAGCAGGGCCAGGTGGAGTTCGCTTCAGGGTCTGAGAACAGGCTGACCCCAGGAGGGACCTCTGGGATCCCCTCGTGCTGCCTTTCCAGCCTCACTTCCAGCCCAGCCTCACATACCACAATCTCCCTGGACACACTGCCAAATGGGGGCGACAGTGACCCCACAGGTGAGGGGGTCTTGGCCCTGGGAGCAGCACTCGGTGTGCACAGAAGGCCGTGGAAGTCACTGACGGAGGCTGTCCCTGGATGTTTCTCTAAACCTCTGTTACGTACAGGGGACGTGAAGAAAACATTCGGCATCACAGCTGGCACAGAACAGGTGTTGGCCAAACACAGCCGGCCTTCAGTTGACACAGAACGTGAGAACAGCTGGAGTGCACCCTGAACTATTCTCTCGGGCAAACCTCAGCCACGTGCTTAGGTGGACAGATGGCTCGGACCACACGGGAAAACAAGGGACTTGATGACTGACCGAAGCTCTGAAATGAGCTTCCGTTGTGCATTCAAGAGAGCGATCACTACTCAGGTCTTTAAGGAAACAGACTCCGGCTATTTGTAGCCTCCTTCTTTCCAGCTAAGACGTTAAAAGGACAAAAAGGTAATAGTGACAAGATTAACATTCAAAGACAATTTCAATCTCTCCAGGCCTGTCAAATACAGTAAGAGGCATTCCAAATCTGGCCCCACTGAAGAGGAAATTGACGCAAAGACATTTCATTTTCCAGCCATCGGGGTGACCGGCGGCCCCTTGGGAGCCCAGAGTTTCCCAGGAGAGGCTCAGAAGCGGAAGGTGGAGGGAAGGAGGCCACGTGGTGGCGTCATCACAAAGGTGACATCACAACAGGGACCTTGTGAGCATTCACCACACACAGACACATGCATTAGGTCAGCGACTCTTCACGACCCTGCAGCGCCCCCTTTCACAGATGCAGAAACTGAGGCGCGGGCAGGCCAAGCACAGGGCTAGAATCAGCCCTGGGGCACTGGCACCGCCTCCCTTCCCGGCACTGCTGTCCTGCACGGGAAGCAAGCCCGAGGCCCTGCCTCTCCAGCTGCCACCTCCCGGGCTGCTCCGGCAGGGTGAGGGCAGGAGCCCGTCGGCCACCCCAACCCCATCTCCACCATTACGAGCGTGAGGTCACGGCCATCTGAGCTGAGCATGAGCAACCTGACAGCACGAGACCGCCAGGTACCCCACGCCTCCAACCCTCACAACCACCTCGGGAGCCAGGGGCCAACACCCCGGCTCACGAAGGAGGAAACGGGCGATCGGGCAGCTTAGCACTGAGGCAAATACAGATGGCGGCAGCTTCCCAACGTGAGGCCTAACTGGGGGAATCCCAGAGAGGAGGAGGAAGGGTCTTCCAGGGCCTCCAACACGCGGCTCCGACAGCCACCCCCCTGGAACCTAGTCGGTGGCGTTGGGAGTCTTAGAGCTGAAGGGGGCATAGGTGCAACAATCCCGAGCCCCGGCCTCCACTCAAGGCCCAAGCCTCCGCCCTGTGCCTGGGGAGTCCCCGCTTGCCCGTGCGCTGCTGGTCTGCGTGGGCCGGGCCCTCCCGGCACAGATCTCCATCACGGTCATGTGTCGGCCCGTGGGGGTAAAACAGAGGCTCTGACTGTCATGTCCCATCACAGGGTCATTTAGGATCACAAGTGCCGCGTGGCAGGGGAGGGAGGGAAACCTCAACGCGTGAGGAGACCAAGCCTGTTTCAGCCTGGCAACGTGACTGTGATTTATCACTCGACGGCAGACGACGGTGGCCTGTCACAGGAGCGCTGCTGAAAATAAAGAATGAAAACCACCCAGAGCTGTTGTGCCACACAGCCAAATTAGAAAACGCTACTCCCTGGGTGATTTATGCTTCAAATTTTCCCTTGTTCGCAGAGAATTTGTCAAGCATTACGGGAGCACCTAGGAGTGGCAGCAGGGTTCAGGATAACAGGCGAGGTGAGTCCAGAGGTACGGCTGAGGTCGGCGGTGGCTCCGGAGTGAGAGGTCCCCAGCTTGGTGGCACTGACCTCCCGCGTCCGGACACAGAAACCGGGTGGGCAGCGCCTGAGCCTTCAGGAGGGGCGGCCTCCTGGGAAGGGGGTGTGTGTCCTCACCTCATAGGGTCAGGGTCGGGCTCGGCCACGTGACGTGGGCCCGGGGACACACCCGCTCGGGATCAGCAGCCTGGAGGAACACGGTGTGGTTCGGCCGTCCCCCTCCCTGTGCGAGTACAGGTTACGGGCTAGCTGGCCTGACTTCTAGAATGGGAAGGGCATGCGGTGCAGGGTCCCGGAGCTTTGGCCAACCTTGCTGACGGCGATGAGCCACGTGAGCACAGCATAACCCGCTCTCCTCCCTGCCACAGCACGTGTGCACTTCAAGGCCTAGCTCAGTGGCCACCTCTTCCAGAAGCCTCTGTGACTCCTCAGCCAAGGCCCATGTTTCCCCCGACCGGACCCCCAGCCCTTTACCTTGTCTACCTGGGGACTTTGTTACTTGGTTCCTTGCATTGTGGTTCTCATACTTCACCTTTCCTTCCCTGGCCACGGGATAATTTCCCCGAACACATGCCACAGGTAATACCACTCTGACTCTTGTCCTAAAACAGCTATATCTCCATGAGCAAGATCTCTTCCGCATTTAAGAAATATTGAACGAAAAAAAAAAAAAGGGGGCGCCTGGGTGGCGCAGTCGGTTAAGCGTCCGACTTCAGCCAGGTCACGATCTCGCGGTCCATGAGTTCGAGCCCCGCGTCGGGCTCTGGGCTAACAGCTCGGAGCCTGGAGCCTGTTTCCGATTCTGTGTCTCCCTCTCCCTCTGACCCTCCCCCGTTCATGCTCTGTCTCTCTCTGTCCCAAAAATAAATAAACGTTGGAAAAAAAAAAAAGAAATATTGAACGATACTCTATGTGGTAGCTATACAATGGGTGAGCTAACATCTCCTGCGGGGAGGAATTCCTAACTTCTGTTAATCCATTTAGAATAAAGGAGAGCAACTACTTACAAACCCTCGGATGCCAGGCCAGAGCAGGACCCTGGGGCCAACAGAGGCCACGTCGGAACAGTAGGGCCAGAGTCCCAAGCCCCCCACACGGCCTCCCGCCGGCTCCCTGGCCACGCCGAGGCTCAGGCCTCTGCGCCTGCATCTGGGCCTTTCCTCTGAGGACCGCCGGCGGTCGGATCTGACTCGTCCACACACGCTTGCTCATTTTCCTGATACCTGCCCTCAGCTGGGCCCTGTCTCGGTTTCTGATCCACGAGTACTGAGCTGCGGGGTCGAGTCAGACATACGTGACGTGTGATCTAAGCCCACAATCGGTTTTCCACGGGCACCTGTTTCAACATCAATTTCCCCCAAGAAAGCAGCTCGGAGGGACCAAGGATAGGACTCCCACGTCTGCCTCGCCTGCTGTGTGAGCCCAGTGAATCACACAACCTGTCTGAACCCTAACTTCTTCACCTGCAAACGGCAGTAATAACGCCTCGAAGGTTAAGGTAAAGACGAGGAATTATCTGCTCTAATTTGCAGCTGCTGGTAGTTACCAGCTGCTATTTTAGAACTCTTTCTGATGCGACAGCTTCCTGCCCGCAATTTCTCCATCCTCAGCTGAGACCAAATTACTGAAACGAACATGAGAAGTTACTCAGCAGAATTCACGTTCGAGGACAAATTCGACCAGAAGGACGAAGCCACGCCGCAGCTCTCATTCATCCCACACAACGTTCTGTGCACTGACACGGCGCCATCGCTGTTTTAGGGGAATTGGCCGAGTCCCTGACTTCGAGGCCCCCCGAGTGCCCCCAGAGACAGGCTCATGAACAGGGTGCTTGGTGGTGGTGCCCAGCGGTGCCAATTTTCAGACGAGCAAGCTCTGGGCTCTGTGGACGTCGCTTTCCCAGCCTCTCGGACCGTGCACCACGGCTGGCATCACGCTACCGTCTCCGTGGTACCCGCGGCACAGTCAGCGACCAAAGTCACCGCTGCCGAAATGCTAAGTGCTTCTTCCCCTTTCCTTCTCCTCCAGCTCCAGGAACCCAACTCTCGTCCCGCGGCGGAGCCTCTGGGCTGAGCATGTGCTCAAAGACCCGCCCCTGCCACAGCGAGCGGACACCCCGGGCATAGCGCCAGGGGCCCTCCGGCGGGCATCCCCGCAGACGGGGCGCCGCTCCGGACAGGACGTCACACTGGGGTTCGGAACCCCGGCTCTGCCAAGTGCTGCTGCGACCCTGGTTGGGCCGTGGACGGCTCTGAGGTTTCGCTCTCCCACTGGGTAACGGGGATGACGACCGGTGCACTTGCCGTGGTGAGAATCGAGTGCCCCCTCCTTCGTGGAGTCTTTGGCACAACGGAAACAGGAGGGACGGGGACCCGCGGGCACCACCAGGAACTTGTGACTCCAGGCAGTCCCTTCCCGGCAGGACGTCAGCCCCCTGCCCACAAATCACCTCCCGTGAGTCCCGTAAAGACCCAGCAGGACAACACCGTGACAGAGCGTGCTGCCAGCGAACACACCATCGTTCGAGACGACGGAGGTCTTCACGCAAGACCATCCGTCCTATAAAGACGCAAATGGGGGACCCAGTGGTGCCGCAAGCACAGCTGCTGAAAGGGAAGAGGGACAGGTAGTCACACCTGCTTTTCACGTTAGACTCGACAACGAAAGACACTCGTCCTGCCCACCGCACGTGGCTGCAGGACAACTGGCGAGCCCTGAAGCCTCTGACAGTGTCTTCCTCTCTGGTCTCCGTGTCTCTGTCTTCAAGATAAGACAAAACGCGTATGCCATGGCGTCCTTACAAGAACGAAAGGCAGAAAATGTCCTGAGTGCTGAGCACAGTGAGGACCACCAGGCCCAAGATGCAGACGTGGAAATTCCTTCTGTTTCCACTCCAGGCACCTGCAAACACGGCGAGCAGGTGCAGCCCGGCTGGCTCAGTCGGTGAGCACACGACTCTTCATTTCGGCTCAGGTCGTGATCTCACGGTCGCGAGATACAGCCCCGCGCTGGGCTCCATGCTGAACATGGGGCCTACCTGGGATTCTCTCTCTCTCTCTGTCTTCTGTCTCTCTCTCTCCCTTTACCCCTCCCCTGCTGTGTGCACACAATCCCCCCCCAAAATACAAAATAAAATAAAGAAAACTCTAAAAGCCAAAGCACACAGGTAGCAAAGATGATGTCGGGGTCCCTCCAGAGCCCCAGACCAGGACACAGGCATGCGATGTGGCGTTTTTGCACAAAGCATCGCCCAGATCCGAACCCCACATTAAAACAGGTTTCTTCAAGACTCTGTGTTTAAAAAAAAAAAAAAGTTGACATTTGTTTTGAGTTCAACTACCTGGCTGCATGAGCTCTGGGTCCCCACGGGAAGAGAGTGAATAAAGCGCTATTTCTGCCATGACTTACTGAATTATCATTTCACGTACTTTCAGATCAGTTTCCTCATTTCACCTCCACACGGGCCCCGCCTCGCTCGTGGATGAGGAAACCAGGGCACAGGGCACAGGGCAGGCACTCACGGTCTCACCTGAAGGAGCCCATGTCAGTGCAGGATGCACACATGACCTTTCCGAGCCACGCCCCACGGCGGGGTGGCTGGTGTGGGGCTGTGAAGACCACACTGCCCAGGGACTGCGGGGCCGGTGGGACCACTAGGTGAGGCGGGGCCACTCGGCAGAGGAGGTTCGCTTTGGCCTCACCCACCGGCCACATGCTGCCCGTCCTGGATCCCCAACCGCTGCCCCAGAGAGACAGGACGCGGCGGGCTAGGAGAGCCACAGGCTCAAACAACATTTGGCATATATGCCGCCGGGCTCGCCAGTCCCGCTAGAGATGGAAAACACAAAGCACCTCCCCAGGTGATTTTCGAGGAAGCAGTCGTTTATTCAGTCACAAACTGCACCCCGAGGGCAGCCCTGTGAGGAGCCCCTGGGCACGTGGAAGAAACACACGAGGAGGGGGTGCAGCCCCACAATCAGGAGCCAGGGTCGGCGGGGGCCGGCCCACCTTACAGAGAAGTGACGGGAATGGCGACAGAGCTGAGCGCGAGCCCCCGCGGGGTGCAGGGGTCACTGGAGGCGGCACCCGGAGGTGGAGGGACACCCAGCATTCACGCGCATGTCAGCGGGTGACAGGGTGGAGGGGCTGCAGGCAGAAGATGGGCGGGGGTCAGGTGGCCCCGAGCCGCATCCCCGGCGGGGCACCGCGCAGAGAAACTGTGTTTACGGGATACCGTGAAACCAAGACGAACAAGAAAAGCTCTCGTTACGTTGTGGGGAAAAGGCAGCTTATAAGAGCGGACACAACGCGATCCTGGCCCCGTATGCATCAAGTTGACACGCGGTGGATGTGGGTCTGGTGGGTAAGGGCATCTAGGGGGCGGGATTACGCGCAATTTGAAAAGCCGTTTTCCTCACGGTCTGAGACCAGCATATGTCATTTCCGCAGGGCCAACAGGTGCCACCTCGAAGAAGAAAGGAAACTGTCACTGGGAAGCTGGACGGAAGGGCGAGGGCAGCCACGGCCAGTGGCAGGGTGAAGGTGGAGGGCCAGGGGCTGGCATAGGGGACGTGACACTGCAGGCAAGCAGGTGGAGACGGGCAGGAGTGATCAAGCCAGCCCTACACAGTTGCCACCCTGGCCCTTCCATCTGCTGCAAGGCCGACACTGCCCAGCAAAGCAAACCACGTGAAAATATGTTAACAAGACCTACAAAGAGAGGCACGCTTCCTGAACTGCTCTGCACCTTTGGGGATTTGAAAACAGAGGACTCAACCTTGTGAGACATCGATTCAACTAGAAAAATCTTTCAGGAGTCTGGCTGATACCAAAACCCCAGAGCCATGGAAAGGGGACTAGGACAAAGGCCCTAATGGTAGGGAATTGACGACGGGAACAACAAAGAATTTTGGAAAGAATCTGTCCTCTGCAACAGCCCCTCGGGCAAATGCTCACTTGCTATGACTGACCAGGACCAGCCTGACCACAGCTGGGGGCAATTCACCTATCACCACAACATCTTCTACCCTAAATCCCAGAACCAGAAAGAAAGCTCTAAGCTCAGGGGGGGCAACAACAGTGCCCCAGGCTTGGCAGTCTCCCTCTCCGACTGTGCTGACGCAGCCTGTGCATGCAGGGAGGCAGGGGGCAGGGCAGGGGAGGTCCGGCTTGGGCAGGCGAGTGGTCTGCAGGACGTGGGTCCCTGCTACCCAGTCTTCAGAGTCTACAGGAGCCCCAGAAACCAGACTGAATCTGAAATCTCTACATATTTTAGACGGTGGCTCCATGTTTTTTCCAACACGAGGCAGGCCAAGTGTGTCTGTGAGTAGCCCCGGGCCCAGTGTTCCTCCATCTAAGCCTCCCTGGCACGTGTCCCCCTCAGCGCACAGCCCCCAGAAACACCTCCTCAGAGGCTGTGCTCCAGCTTGGGGGCTCGTCATGGCCTGGAATTACTCTCGTTTGGGGACAGCTCTGGGAGTCAGAGCTGTTCACACACCGCCTCTGCCATCGCCAGCCCAGCAGGGAGCAGCTCTGGAGAGCTTCGGGAGAGAGGATCCAAATGGCACCTGCCCCCAACCACTTGGCCTGGAGGTGCTGGAGTGGGAAGCCCCGGGCAAGGGCAGAGGCGGTGTCCTGGCAGGCAGACAGGCTCAACGTGGGGCTTGAACTCATGAACCATGAGATCATGACCTGAGCTGAAGCCGGATGCTCAACTGAGCCACCCAGGTGCCCCGGGAATCCCAAAAAGCTTTTAAGAGAGGTAATGCATTAAAGCTTAGAAAAATTGTTCCCAGAACTGCTGCTGGTGTTTACAGGTATAACGCAAGCACGATTGTCGGATAAATTGGGAAACATGAAATTTTAAAGAACAGACAAGTTCTGGTATGCCCGAGGAAGCCCCAACTGCTCGTGCAGATAACAACTGTAAACTCTGACCAAGACATTTAAAATCCAGCCATGTGAAGGCACGGTAGGGTGAAGGAAAGCAGGCAGATCCCCAAGGAGAACGGACATTTGGAAGGACAAAGCCTCATTTCCATTGTGAATCCCAAGAGGGGGTTGGCTGGGTACTATTTCCCCCAACGTATCTGGCTCAAGACCTGCACAGCCATCCCTAAAGGAAGATCTCAAGGAAACGGGGGCCCTAAGACTGTCCCGGGGTTAGCAGGACAGGCCTCACCAGAACATGTGTCAGGTAGAACGGGTCTGTATTCTGATCTCACTAACCCCTGACCGTGGAGCTTTTGTATCTTCCTGAGTCTCAGGCCCACCACCCATAGAATGCGGCCAATAATTGATCTACTTTCAGGATTTGGTGGGAGCTAAAAGGGCCCGGGATGTTCCAAGCCTACCTCGCTGTCTGGAACACAGCAGGCACGTGGTAATTCTTAGGGACCCTCCCCTACCCCTTGGGCAGCACCATGAAGGCACTTGTTTAAGGAACGACGGTCAGTTCTGCTGAGGAGGAGCTGAGGCTCGGGACAGCCGAGGGGACAGCCAGGACGCAGGGCGACCCAGCCCTGCTCTTCTCCCGGGTAGCAGCGGCTCCACCGTCTGACAGGGCGACAGAGGGGCACAGGACCATCACCTACAGCCCACCAGGCAGCCACTTAAGCTCAGGGCACCCTCCAGGCAGGGAGGGCCAACCGCCAAGACGAGGTACATGATCATCACTGCGTCTGCCAAGCATAGTCAGGGTGGGAGACGTTCCGGCCACCTCCGCTGCCACATCTCAAAGACTTGTTCGTCAGGCTCACCAAAAGACGCGTTTTAATAAAGGACAATTTCTCTGTTCTAATCTCCTTCCTTCTGAGGAATAAGGAGGAGGAAATGAACCATCTCTGCAGCCTGAAAATCCGAGAGTCTATCTTGCTTTCTCTCTACTCCACGACTTAATCTCTTACTAAATTCAGTCTCAGAATGGCTGATGTTTTTCTTCTTTCTGCGCTCCTGAGGCAAAGGTGCTGGTCCGTGTTATGCATGGTGAGCGTGTGCACCGTGCAAGGGGCTTTGTCCTCAGTGTCCCAGCCAGTCTTCTTCACAGGCCGGACAAGTCACTCCTCTTCTCCTTTCCAAGGAAGAATCAGCTCAGGGGACTCAAGTGACGCGCCCAGTCAAACAGTGAAACAGACAGAATCACGGAAGCCTAGGGCAGAACCCAGTGAACTGGACCCCACGCACTGAAATGTCGCAGGCGTCCAGCAGGTGGACCATCTAAGGCTGCTCCCCAGGAACAGGGAACAAAGAGAGAGCCAAGAGCATGGAACAAGAGAGAACACTGTGCCAAGAACATGGAACAACGAAATAAAAAAGACAGCTGACAATGTTCAGGGGTGCCTACATTTGAGAACGAGCTATTACAAGACATGCCAGGACACCCGAGGATGGGCTGAGGGGCCGGTAGGCAGGCACGTTCACCGCGCGGGGTGACGGCTGCAGTGAGGACATCAGCGCTGTGAGCCGGGCCCCTCCCTTGCGCCAGACCCCGTGCTAAGAGCATGAGATACAGCATCTAAGTTATCATAAACTACATTATCAAGAATAGCATCTATTAAGTTTTCTCATCAACTCTAACAAGTATACTCTGCTGATAACCACACTTTGCAGACGAGGGGACTGAAGGTTCTGGGCCCAGTTAATTCCCCCAAGGTCCTGCTGCTTGTAGGAGGGATCTGACTCCAAGGGGCCCAGGCCTGAGCCACCACGCACGCCACCTGCCATGAGCAGCAAGGGGACTGCAATTAGTGCTGAGACAGGTGCTGACCTCCGTGGGTGACCATCATGTGCAACAATGACCTCAAAATATGAAACCTAAAATGATGAAACTTCTAAAGTCAACCTAAGAGATAATCTTTGTGGCCTGGGAATAAACAAGGATTTCCTCATACAGAAAGAAACGGGTGCCTGGGTGGCTCAGTCGGTTAAGCGTCCGATTTCGACTCGGGTCATGATCTCGCGGTTTGTGAGTTCGAGCCCCACGTCGGGCTCTGTGCTGACAGCTCAGAGCCTAGAGCCTGCCTTGTATTCTGTGTCTCCTCCTCTCTCTGCCCCTCCCATACTCATGCTCGGTCTCTCTCTCTCAAGAATAAATAAACATCAAAAAAAAAATTAAGAAACAAACTGGTCAGTTAGGCCTCACTAAAGTTAAAAACTTCTGCTCTTTGACATTTGAGCAGATAAAGTAGGTTGGAATTAAATACTCACAGATCATTTATCTAATTACGTATTTTTATGTAGCTATGTTAAAGATCTCAAAACTCAAAACTAATGAAATAAACCAGGTCAAAAATAAAGAAATGGAATGCACGCTTCATCCAGGAAAGTTACAGATGGCAAAAAAGTCCACAAAAAGATGGTCATTGATCATTAGGGAAATTCAAATTAAAACCATAATGACATGCCTCTCTACACACCTGTTAGGAGGGCTAAGCTGAAAGAGACCGCATCAAGTATTAGAAATATGGAGAAATTACAGGGGCCCAACAACATGGACAAATCTCAGAATAATTACACTGAGTCCAAGGAGCCACGTCAATGGAGCAGGGCAAGGAAAGAGCGCGTACAATACGATTCATTCATATAAAACTCGAGAAAATGCCAACGCTGTGTAGTAACAGAAAAACAGGTCGGAATTTATTTCCCTGGGTACTGGGCCAGGGGTGGGAAGAGATAAAGGGGACTCAGGGAAACTTTTGGGGGTGAGGACACGCTCATTATCTTGACTACGGTGACTGTTTGCTTGAGTGTAAACTATGCCAAGATTATCAAACTGAACCATTCACTCCTGTGTACTTTATCGTACGTCAGTTGTATCTTAGTGACACTGGTGTCACAGACTGAATGCTTGTCCCCAGGACACCTATGCAGAAGCACTGAAGCCTGATGCGATGACGCTTGCAGATGGGGCCTTAGGAGGTACTTGGGGTCAGATGAGGTCCTGAGGGTGGGGCCCCAGGATGGGACTAGCACCCCCATGAGGAGAGACACCAGAGACCTCGTGTCTCTTGCCCTCACCCCCCCATGCGCACACAGGGAGAAGGCAGCCATTGGCCAACCGGGAAGTGTCCTCACCAGGGAAGGGAGCGGACAGCTCCCTGACCACTGACGTCCAGCCTCCGAAGCCCCGAGACATAAACGCCTGTTGCTCAGGCTGCCCCGTTCGTGGTGTTCCGTTATGGTGGCCCGAGTTAAGACAGCGGTTACAAACCAATGTACAGACATCCTAAGTCACCTCGATGACCGCTTAGGAGAGGAACCTGCCGTGCAGTCTCAGGGCCTCACCTGCACCATCCCAGTGATGGCGTTCACAGTCACCGGCTACCGATCGAGGAACAAAGGCAGACGTGATCGCACTGCTCGACACTCAAATAACATCACTTGCGTCGATGAAGGTTTTCCCTTGGTCTGAATGAAGACAAACGTTGAGAATACACACCGTCCATCCCACCCACAGGCAGGCTACCAGCTCTGCAGTGGCATGTGCCCACATTTCTATCAGCTACTTGCTTTGACCAAAACATCTCCAGTTAATCTTCACACTGTAGCCCAGTGAGAAAAGGTCACTCAGAACTCGAGCAGAGGGCGCAGTGCTGCCCGGGGGCGCAGCTCTGAGGCCCCTCCGGTCAGTGGCCACGGGAGGGTCAGAGCACAAAACACAGAGAGGCCTCTGAATCACCAGCCATCAGACTGGACTGAGTTTTGCAAATCATTCAAGGCCTGCGCTTCTGCGTCCAGCTAACCCATGACAATGAGTCACAGCACCAGAACAGACTTCTGGGGCATTGTGGTGGCCCGCCATTCATACGCCGCAACCTGTGGACAGCTGTGTCTGCACACGGCCCTCCTTCAGAGGCACAGCATTGTGGTGGCGGTGGTACTGCGTCTGCACGGACCGGACCTGGTCCTTGTGGAGCACTGCAGAAGGAAGGGGGAGGAGCACTGCAGAAGGAAGGGGGAGCCCTGGAAGGAAAGCACCCACCTGCCTCAGGCCAGTTCTGCCACGGGAGGTCACGTGCAATCATTTCCAGCTGGAAAACAACCATCCCCTCTTCTAATAAGCCCAGAAAAGCTTTATGGGGGTTCAGGAGCTCAAAGTCCAAGAGCAAGTGCATCGGGGAGCACTTGCGTAGCTCGCTTCGAGTCTGAGAGAAAACGGCAACAAAAGGCCATTTTCTCAGAGATGGAGAGGTCACGTTCCACACCGAGTGTGCTCGTGTGCTCTAGAAACATATTTTATCCGGTAACGTTTCTAAGTCAAAAGATGTTCCTCACCGGAGCTAAAAATAGCTAACACAATCCAAATCAGCCCCAACAGCAACCACCACCTTCGTCCGCCGACACTTGGGCTGGCCCGGGCTGAGCGAGTTGCCATAGCAACAGTGCACAGGGGAAGGCGCCAGGAGAGAAGGGCCCGGCACCTGCAAGGGGTCCCGGGACTGGGCGACCCCGGAGCATGGCGCCAGAGGGGGTTGCTGGGGCATCTGGCAGAGACGCTTCTTCCAAACACCCGTCTCGGGCGAAAAGCACACAAACTTCCGCGCCGTAACGTAAGCCAGCCCTGTCTTCGTACAGTAAGCAAGGAGATGGCGGGAGGTACTGGACGGCAAGCACCGTGGAGCCGGACAGGGCTGGGATCACAGGGGACCTACCGCACACTCACTGCTTGGACCAGGTGGACCGTCCTGGGTCCCTGTTTGCTCGGTAACAGATGGGACGGCGACACCCCCACGGGGTGTCGTGTGACAACAGGATGTGCCTTTCCGGCCCCAGGCACACCTGTGCGCAAATGGGCTGCTGGCTGCCGCTGGCTACACATGCTGAGAAAGAATATGAAGACGTGAGGGTCAGGTGCCCCGGCATCAGGCACATCTCAGAGCAGAAGCTGGGTCACGGCCAAGAAACACGCTCGCTTACTCGTCAAGCGGAGTGGAGAAGCCAAGGGCTGGGTCGGACGCACCGCGAGTGGTCCCGTTCCTCTGCCTGCAGGATCAAGTCGGCCTGACGTGTGGGGGGCTGCGAGCTGTCAGCCACGTGTCCAGGTGCCCCCTGTGCCCCCCAGAGACCCTGTGTTCTAACCAAATTCACCTCTTTGCTGTTCCCAAACGTACCTGACCTTTTGGCCCGTTTTCCAGGGAGCCGCGCTGTGAATGGAAAGATCCTGAATGTTGGGGGGGGGGGGGGGTGGTTGGCACCAAAAGCACGTGCTGGGTCGGGGCCAGGGTCAGGCACGGTGTGGGGACCAAAGACGAGGCACTTGGCAGCGAGGACAGAGGAGCCATGAAGGCGGGGACTGACGCAAGACACCAGGGACGGAGGGATGAACAGAGTGGCGGCCCCAGGCCCTCCCAGCCGTCCAGGCCCCAGAACCGATCCCAGGACACCTCCTCCTGACAAAACACCTCCTGCTTCTTCAGCCGGCACGAGACTCTTTATGCCCCCAGCTAAATTCTCCCATTTACTTTAAACCTCCAAGTCTTGTCTTCAGTTTTCCCAACACCTCAGCCTGTTGAAACTTGCCGCTTCACGAGAACAACGTCCGGGGACTCCCACGGCTCCTGGTGGATCCTTACGTCCACAGGGTGCATGGCCCTCCCGTGGGGACACCGGAATCTCGGCCCTCACCTGTTCCGAGGTGGCAGCCCCACGTACCATCTGTACATGCATCCGTGTCGCCTCCTCCGCTGGACGGTACGCTCCGCGGGACAGGACCCGCTCATTACTCCCACGCCCCACTAGCACCCAGCTCCAAGAAACCCTCCGGGCTGGAGAACACAGACCCCTACTCTTCTGCCGAAGCGCTGCCCCCGTGGACACGGAGACCACGGGTTCTGAAGACCGTGCACCTGCGGGGAGCGGCACTCAATGCTCCGTCCCTGAGGAGCAGGGCTGTGGGGCTGGGAGGACAAAAGCTGTCGGGCACTAAGTGCACGTGTGAGGTGCCCCAGAGCACGTTTCATCTACAGCGGCTCACGTGCTCATCGCGAGGAACTGCTCGCAGACGCAGAAGTCAGCGTAGGGGGGTTGAGAAATCATGCCCAGAATCGGCAGCCGGAATTCAAGTGTAACTGCTTGGCTGTATGGCCTGTGAGGAACATACTCTGGACCCAGCCCTGCACCGAGCCGCCCAAGCAGAGCACTGTGGCCAAGCCCTGCCCCATCCCAGAAGGAGGGCCCTCCAACCACACCCACCTGCCGAGGGCCTGCACACCCACGTGGGGCAAAGCGAGGGGAGACCCGGGCCCCCGTGAAGCTCTCCAAGGGAGGGCCTTGGAGCCCAGGCCCACTTCTACCCCGAATTCAGAGCCCTCCACCTGTGTGCCTGTTCCAAACCCGCCTCCCGTCCTGGTTCCCCTGTCACTGTCACTCACACCTGCAGGCCGTCTGACCATTGACCAGGCCAGCTCCACCCACCCCCCGCATCGACAGCCCCCACAAAGGCCGGACCGCTTCACGGTCACCACCCACGGCACCAGAAAACCCAGGCGTTGGGTCCTGCCTGCCTCTCCCTGGCACATCCAGCCCTGCTCACTGTCCCTGACGCTCCAACACCTCAGCTGGGAAGCAAGCACACGGGCCACCAGGCGGAGCTCTGCGGAGGGCGGCAGCGTAGGGCGGCCCCCAGCACCCGGGAGGGGCCCAGCCTGACGGGCACAGGGCAGTACCTTGCGTGGGGCCTGCCACAAGGACATCCGTTCCCAGGGATGCCCTGAGGAAGACGGGACCGCAAGTGTAGGCGGCCTAGAGGCGGAAACCCTAACTTGTTAGGATTTGCCTTCGGGGCCCAATTGTTCCCAACACCAAGTTCCGTAAACCAGGCAACAACGAAACACATCCTTATGACTCAGAGACAAGCGGGAAAACTAAAACCCAGCAAGCAGCCTATGGGGCGTTATGTTCTAGTCAGGAACGCGCACTTCTGAGGTGACGTTTAAATGGCGGCAGCAGCAAGAACACGTTAGAACCCAGAACACACACATGGGTGCACGGGTGCGGCCCCCAGACCCTCACTACACGCCCACCACGTGGAGCTGGGGCACGTGGGGAGCAGACCAGGACTTTCCAGATGGGTCTGCCTCAGGGCCTGTGCTAGTTCTGGGGCCGCAGAAATGGTCAAGTTACCGATGTGCCCAGGCAGGAGAGCACGAGCAAGGGCACAGAGGTTCTAACACGTAAGCTGCACGTTCTCTCCCATCCGTTCGGTCAGCAAACGTTTACGGAGGACCCAAGATGTGCTGTGCCGGCTTCAGGTACATACGAAGATTTTACAAACGCTTTGAATCTGCTACTGCCGCCAAGTTTAGGGCCTGTGCAAGGGGCACGCGGGGAGTCAAGTGAACTGAACGGAAAGGGATGAAAACGGGCACAAGTTATGGAAGGGCGACGTGGTGCGTGTGCCAGGTCAGGGACGGGTGGACAGGGCCCCTCAGGAGGGAATCTCACCGAACGCAGGAAGGAAGAACAGGAGGGAGCGAGTTCCAGGCGGAAGGAACACCATGTGCAGGGGAACACCACGGTGGGCCCCGGTCCACTTGCTAGAGCGCGTGGTGCGGGGGCGGGGGCACGCCTACAGGTACCAGTGAACAGACACGAATGAATCCAGGAAGATGATGTACGAGACGAGGCCAGGGGCCCTCACGTCCTGCGTCCTCACCGGCCGGCACCTGCCTGCCTCCCTACTACAGAACCTTTCAGGAGTGACGACAAGACCTTCTGCTACGGAATCCAGAGCAGTGCCTAGCACCATCGTCTCACACACCTGAAGAAGGGAAAGGAGGAAGCTGGAGAACTCATCAGTCCTGCGCAGGGAGAAGGCCTTCCTGCACAGGTGAAGGGGGAAGCTCCTGGAATACTGACGTGACATTCCCGAAACCGGAGGGACACCCTGGATGGAAGGGAACGCCCTTAGGCCAAAAGATAGATAAAGGGAGCCCAAAAACCAGAGTGAGGTCTAGCGGCAGAGCTGGAGAACAGAGGACGCCCGGAAGGCAGGTGTGCAGGGGCGAGATGAACAGACTCAGATGTAGGGTGGCCGCACACCCCACGGGGCCGTCTGGGGTCACCCGCTGGCGAGGCAGTCCCCTGCCCTGCAGAGGACACAGGGGAAGCCTGCTAACGTCCTACGGCTCGCTCTGGCTCATCGGAGGCGCCTCCAGTGGCTGAGCAAACCCGAGGGAGAAGAGAGTCCACGGGCGCCGAGAGAGAAGAGAAAAAACAAGAAGGCCAGCTGGACGGCCGTGTGATTTCAGAACTGCAGTCTCCCCTCAAGGGAGCAAACACCCAAAAGCTGCTTTTCTAAACAGGGCAGGCAGGCGAGCCCTGGAAGGAAGATGCCTGGCTGGCAATGCGATGGGCAAGTGTCAAGTTCAAACCTGTCCCAAATAAACATGAAGCTTCTACAGCCCCAGACACAGTGGGGGCTGCTGGTAGACAACACGTGGGCAACCCCAACGCACACCCGGTGAAAATGGCATAAATGAGCAGTAGGGCTCTTTGAAAACCAAAAAGCACTTGGTAATGTACTGTGGTGAGGGTTTAAAAAAAAAAGGATGTATTTCAAATAATAGTACATGCACATCATAAAAACTGAAAGACGTACAAGGAAATGATTCACCGTGATTCTCGAACATTTTGCTGCATTTCCTTGCAGGCACATGAACACGTGCATGTATTATTTATGCTACTTGATTTTTCTGTATTGTGTATCCCATTATAAACACTGCTTTGCATCCCGCCTTCCCACATATTAAGTAGTGGATCCTTACCCATGATGCAGGAACCCACCTCAGGCCCCCCTGAAGTCTGGGCCTACAGGAAGGTGCTGGGTCTCGGCCGTGACCCTGAGAACTGGGCTTTGTGCTCGTCCAGCCTCGTGGGAGCACCCGTGAACGTTCAGCATGCGGTGGACGGGGGGACGGCAGAGTTTCTGTGAGAATCTGACCAGAGCCCCCTCCCCACAAGGGGGTCCAGCAGCAGCTTTGGGGCGTCCTGACCTTGCACACCAAGGCACTGGGGGCTCTGAGGGGACGGCTGCTGGGCCTCCTGTCAGGGTAGGACCGTGCCTCACATGCCCGGGGGTGGGGGGGGGGTGCGGATCTCCTCACAGCCTCATAGGGCGTGTGTCTCTCCTGCCTGTGCCTGTCATCCTCACTGTGACAACTGAGCACTGCATTACAAATTCTACAAAAACACAATTTCTGATAGCTGCCTAAGTCAATTGTATCCATGTAGCATAATTTACTCATCACATCCTAGTGTCAGACATTTTGGTTTCTATAAATAACAGAAATAAAAGCCTTGTGTTCAGCACTTGGTCTATAGATTTCTTTCACGAGGAGAGCTTTCCAGGAGGGAATCACTCACCTGTTCAAAAGCTTCCAAGCCTCTTTGTTATGTCATCAGACGGCCCTGCAGTGAGGCGAAGGTGTGTTCACGGTCACAAAAACCTCAACATTTCATGGCGGAACATGCAAAAGTGGAAGGCAGAGGGACCCACAGGCCCAGAGGCCCATTCCTCTGCAGGTGCTGCAGAGCTGTGCACACAGGGTGCCACGCCCACTTGGGGACACGGGGAAAATGGGGGACAAGTGACTCTGGCCGATGCCCTCAAAGCCCACCTCATGAGCCCCGTCTTAGCAGTTCAAGGACGTCAGAAGCATGTGGGCAGCCCAGACGGAAGGACAGGGCCTAGGCCTCAGAGCCACAGAGACGGCGGTGTGAACCCCATTTCTGGTCCTACCGGCTGATCCCCTAATAACATCAGTCAGATGACGTCTGTCCTTCTGCTCATAACACTCCAGTGCCTTCCTGGTTCCGAGTAAACCCAGGGTATTTCCCAAGCCCTTGAACCTGCGAGGCTCCGTCCTGCTCTCCTCCCTCACCGCCCCTCCTGCCACGGATTCCTTCCGAGCACTTCGCATCACCAGACACCGCGCGGGGTGAGTGCCCCACTGGAACATAAGCCCCACGGAAGCAGAGACTCATCTCGTGCTTACAGTTACATCCACAGAACTGAAAGTGGAATCTTGTAGGCACGTGGCAGGCCCTCAGTAAATCCTTTTACAGGAACGAGTAAAATAACAAAAAGGGGGAAATGGCTAATTCTCTAAACCTCAGCGGCCATCTGTGAAACCTGGAACAAAATCTACCTTATTGGGAGGAGCAAATACAGTATTTTGAGATTTTGAGATACCTAACAATGTGATCGCTAGCCGTAGTTTGGCACAGTGGTCTCCAAGGCCGACCAAGAGATCCTCCCGAGTGCAGAAGAAATAACATTATAATCTATTCTATGTATTTTGCCCACAAGTATACAAAAACCTACCTCTTCCGAGTACATAACGTGCAGGCTGAGAATAGTCCCCGTACGTGATTACAGTGGGTATCCAGGAAAGTGGGGACTAGAAAGGACTCTGCCTTTGACACTGGCAGACCTGGGTCAGAGCGGACGGCAGCCACTTGATCGGGGGCAGAGAACCTCACTTCAGCAGGCAGATTTTATCCCCCCGTCCATAAGCTGAGGTCATCACAGCAGCCACCATCCGGAGGGCTACTGTGAAGGTCAAAGACAGCCTTCCAGGCAAAGAGCACGGCTCGGGGCCCAGCTGAACGAGAAGCAGAAGCCGACTGCCCGCCATCACATCACCGAGCTCTGGACTCGCCGTAAGACGAGCCTGGAGTGCACACTCCATGCATGTGCAAACGCTCACCCCAGATTTGATCAAGTTAACCGTTTAACAAATCTGTCAGAGGGACATTCTGGACCCAACACAGAACCGGGGAGCAGCGGAACACGGTTAGCACCTCAAGCCTCAACATTAAGGCTGCTGGCCTAAGAAAGCACAAGTCCGAAGGCCCCCAAGGCTCAGAACCCAGGACTGCATGCTACAGTCGGGGGGAGCTCCTGTTCTCTGTACCCCTGCAAGGTTGGCCAAGTGCTGTGCACCCTGTCCCCTCTTCTCCAGGCCGCCCCAGAACCGCTGCGAGGAGGGGAAGGGGGAACGTCGAAATGAGGCCGACCTAACGATGTGACTGACGGCATGCTGACCTCACAGGACGCGTCTCTGGGTGTTTCCCCCACACCGCACACACACACCCCACTGTTCCTCTAGGTCCCTGTGCTGTTGTGACAAGTTACCACACAAACTTAACACAAACTGTCACGTTACAATTATGCAGGTCAGAGGTCTTAAAACGGGTCAGCAGGGCTGCGTTTCGTCGGGAGGCTGAGAGGAGAAGCGAGGTTCTGGCCTCTTCTAGCATCTTCTGGAGACTGCCTCGAACCTCTTTGCTTCCATTGTCACATCTTCCTGGACTCACACCCGACCACCCCCGTTTCCCTGGGAAGGATCCTTGGGACAGCAGCAGGCCCATCTGGATACCCCAGGGGCAACGCACCGCATGTCCGTGTCCCTCCAAACCGCCAAAGCAGGGACCCCGATCCAACCTCTGCGAGGTGAGGCGGTCACAAGGGAGAGGTCCTCATGAATGGGATCAGCGCCCTCCTAAGAGGAGGCCAGAGAGCGGCTCCCCTCTTCCCACCACGCGAGGATGCGCTGAAAAGGCAGCCGTTTGCAAGCTGGAAGAGGGCCTCACTCGAACTGGACCATGATGGCACCCGATCCTGGACTCCCAGCCTCCCCGAACTGTGAAAAATAAGTTCCTATTGTTTAAAGGCCACCCGTCCTGTTACAACAGCCCACGCAGACTAAAGCACCAGGATCATCTCCCTAGCTCAGAGGAGCTTCACTTAATCACATCTGCCTTGTAAGGAAACACACAGGTTCTGGGGATTAAGATGTAGATACCCTGAGAGGGGAGGGCTTTATTCTACAACCATACCTTTTTTTTTCTTCTTTTTTTAATATGAAGTTTATGGCCAAATTGGTTTCCATACAACACCCAGGGCTCATCCCAACAGGTGCCCTCCTCAATGCCCATCACCCACCCTTCCGTCCCTCCCACCCCCCATCAACCCTCAGTTTGTTCTCAGTTTTTAAGAGTCTCTCATGGTTTGCCTCCTTCCCTCTCTGTAACTTTTTTTTCCCCCTTCCCCTCCCCCATGGTCTTCTGCCAAGTTTCTCAGGATCCACATAAGAGTGAAAACATATGGTATCTGTCTTTCTCTGCATGACTTATTTCACTTAGCATAACACTCTCCAGTTCCATCCACATTGCTGCAAAAGGCCAGATTTCATTCTTTCTCATTGCCAAGTAGTATTCCATTGTGTACGTAAACCACAATTTCTTTACCCATTCATCAGTTGATGGACATTTAGGCTCTTTCCAGAATTTGGCTATTGTACAACCACACTTTTTAACCACTTACGACTGCACTGGGCCCTGGGGATAGAGAAAAAAATAAGGCAGAGACCCTGCTCCCGATGCCCCCATTTGGGGAAAGGCACCTGCAGACACATGGTAATGTCAGAGTGCAGCCTTAACCACAGGGGCAGGTACCAGGGGCCGTAAGACACAGAGAGGAAAGTAGTGTCTCAGGAGGTCAGGGAAGGCCTCTGGCAGACAGGATGCCTGGCCTGGGGCTGGGAGAACGAGCAGAGGGTCCAGGCTGAGAGAAGGGAGAAACCAGCCCTTATGCGACTCGGACAGTACACCCCGTCTCAGAGATCCCTGGTCCAAACCGAGAATCCACCGCCTTTGGGAGGATAAAACTATTGCCGTGTTTACAAATCAGAAACCCAAGCCAAGTCTAGTCTGGGCTCTTTCGCTAATCGGCCACAAAATCTTGGGAAAGACACTCTACCTTCTCTGGGTCTGAGGATCCACATCAGTACTGTGGGGTCTGGGCTTTGGGGATCTCAAAGACCCTTGCAACTTGCAGATTCCAAAGTCTCATGGGGTTAGGTATTTTTCAGAGCAATCATTACAGATGTTCGGAACTGCACCTCCAAAATGATACTAAGAACAGTTAAGAAAACATTGAGATTAAAGCGGAAAATCAAACATGGCAAGACTGAATTTCCCCACATTTGCTGAGTGCCTTAAGTTACATAATGTTTGATAGAAGCTAGATCTTTAATTTCCCTAAAATATTAAACATTTCTACTAAGGAACTATGATGACACCCCCCACCACCATACTATTAATATGCTCACTGGAGAAGGTCATTCAGTGAGAGCAGCAGGGGGAGGCCGCCCATAACACCATCCGAACAAGTGCCTCCCTCCGTGGGACTGAGCAGAGGTAGAACCTTCACCCTATGCTGACCAGTGATGGCAGGGCAGGCCAAGGGCCCTCCTCACTGTGTGTCCTCAGCCTGCCCGGCTGGTGGCAACTGTGGGCTTGTCCGTGTTCATCCCCTAGAGCAGGTGCGCCCCGGGGGAGGTGCTGCCCACCTCCCTCTACACCACCTGTAGCTACGGTGTGGAGCTTGCTCCTCTCAGACCCTGGACACCTCACACGTGCAGACACTTAGAAAGGGATGGGAATGGAAAACAAGGATTTACATACTCTTGTGTATCCTGAAATGTGCCCTTTGTGCTCGGAGGTCACAGCTGCTCCCCACAGGACAACCCTTTTCTCCAGAATAGACACCACGTCCCCCGAACAGAGTGGGGTCTGCACAAGCCCTACTGAGTCGGGGAGCACAAGCCTCGTGCACAGAGCTGCAGAACGTGGGGTGCCAAGGGGGCCCTGCCTGAAGTCCTGTTGAAGCAGAAAATGCTGCCTCTGTGAATTTTTAATAGAAGCACTTACCAAGGACAAAGACCCCCAACGCACAGAAGCTTTGCCTCCCGGCCTCTGGGAGCCCCCGGCTGGCACGGGCTAACTAAGATTTTCCCATCAAGGTGTCCATTATCATTCATCAACCATAACCTCAGCTTCCTTGTTCTAGAAACATCCCCAAACACAAGGAGCAAATACAAATAATGCAATTACTTTTTAAAAATAGAGAAGAATCCCAGAGGGGAGAGAGGAAGCTCCATGTTAAGCAGGGAGTCTGCTGTGTGCTGAATACAGAGCAGGTTCACGAGGGATGATTAATTGGAAATAACAGAATTTCCTTTAACCTAATCGCCAGTAAGCAGCGCAGAAGGAAGCAAGGCAGACGGGCATCTGGGAGGGTGGTGCGGCCTCGGGGACGGCCTCTCCCAGCACAACACCCTGTGTTCTCACCGAGGGGGGCTCAGGGGGAGAGGTCCTCGGGATGCATCAATTATTGAGAAGAAGAAACATCTTCCAGAAAAATGGGCATACACAAGCAGGAAAGGTAAGGGTGTGGCCTTCCCCGCCCCTCCCCCACGGGGCAAGGAGCCCATCCGGTTCTCCCTCTACCAGGCGGGCATAGGCCTTCCTGGGATCGCTGAGACGTCAAGGAAGTCTACCGAACCAGCCGCACAACACCGGGCACGTGCCGGGTGTCCGTGCATCGTGGTGCCTTTCTGGTTCTGCTACAGCCAAGCCCGAGAACAGACAGCAGGCCTGTTTCTTCACGCAGCAGGGTCGGGGGAGTCTGACGGGTGCTCAGTAAACCCCAGTTAACGCAACAAGGGGCCCATTTCCACACCAAGCACACGCACATCACGCCAGACCAAACGGGCAGTTCTGTGTGCCCTCCTCGGCACTGTGGCCCCAGGAGAGCCCTCTGGGTATACACAGGAAGGAGGGAAAGAACGTAGAGCCAACTGTAACCAACGTGTTCACCCGAGGAAAAAGCAAGCATCCTCCGAAGAGGACGAAGGTGAACCCAAGACAGGCCAGGCTATGCAAGTGTGTGAGGCAGACAGAGATGATGGCTGTGTCCACACATCCAGTGTCCCTCCCTACGGGGCCATCCACCCCTGCCTCCTGGTGTCCCTCCCCACGGGGCCATCCACCCCCACGTCCTGGTGCCCTTCCCTACAGGGCCATCCGCCCCCACCTCCCAGTGTCCCTCCCTACGGGGCCGTCCACCCCCGCCTCCTGACTTCAGGCTGGCTGTGACCTGCTGGACACAGAACACGTGGAAATGACAGGCCACATGTAAGCAGCATGCTCCCGAGCTGTCATGTGGCCTGTCCCCTCCCCTTCTCCCTCTGCCACAAAACCAGCGCGTCTTAGACAGAACGTGGGTCCTGAATGACAGCCCCATGAGCTGAGCTGCAGCCTGCCTGTCGTGCACACAGGAGGCCTGAGCGGGAAGCCATCGTTCGTCATGCTAAGTCACGACAATTCCGGGCCTTCTGCAACTGCACAGGACCTGAGCCTCTACTGCCGGGAGGCACATGGGGATGTCATTCTGTTCCCAACGGGCTGGGCGCCAACACAGAGATGTGACAAACACGTGAGCCCTGCCCAAGGTGGCTCCCAGGGCAGGGACATGTAAGAGACACTGGCATCACGTGAGAGGCGGAGGGCGGGTGGACACGGTCTTAAAGGACAAAGAGGTGGTTAGACAGATTGGGCGGTACACGGCGTCCCCAAGAAAGGACCACCGGCGCCATCCAGGCCCCAGCCCCCGTGACGCTCTACATTGTGACGCTCCAACGCGACGTCCTTCTTTTTCGTTTCCTTAACTGGAACAGTATGAGGAGAAGAGAAGGGCAGGAACGCACACGTTGTTTCCGGCTTTTAAAAACGCACAGTGATTCTTATAAAACTGAACACACTTTGACCATGCGATTTAGACACCACACACCTTACTACCTACATAAAGGAGCTGGAAACCTCTGTCCACACGAAAACCCGCACGTGGATGTTTACAGCAGCTTTATTCACAATTGCCTGAATCTGGACACAACCAAGATGTCTCTCAGGCGGTGCACGGGTAAGCTGCGGTCCATCCAGACAACGGGTTATCACCCAGCGCCTCACAGAAATGAACTACCGTGCCACGAAGGAACCCTAAACACGCATCGCTAACTCAAAGGGGCCGATCCGAACGATTCCAACTACAGGATGTTCTGGAAAAGGCAAAACTAAGGAGGCAGCGAAAGGACCAGTGTTTATGAGGGTTGGGAGCACGGAAGGAGGAACAGGCAGAGTGCAGAGGATTTCATCACGGCGGATGCAGGTCATTTGCCCAAACCCACGGAATAAGCAACAGTAAGAGGTGAGACTCTTTTCCAGTACAAAGCCGGTCTCCCTGCAGGTGAGGGCGGTACAGGGACGTGGGCAGGTGCTCTGTTTCTCCTAAGAAACCCGCAGCCTTCGCCCTGGGGCCTTACGACCTCCCCACCTCTCAGGGCCGGCTTGTTATCTAGGTGTCCCGTCGCCCCCTCTCAGGAGTCTTAGGCTCTTTCCCGGCACGGGAAGCCCACTGTGTCCCCAGTGTGGAGTCTCAGGAGTGTCCATGACGACCCTGAGGTCAGATGGGAGGACGTGGCCACAGGCGAAGCAGGCCTCGGGCACACCGTCCGCCAACTGAGTCACACGTTCAGGAAAGCAGCCACTGCCCACTCCCTCGGTCTCGTCCTACGGGGCCTTTGCCTCTTCTCCGTGCTGCTGAGACAGAACGGCACTCTGAGGGTCTCAAGAGAAAAGAAGTAGACTCCCATTTACGGAGAGGTCCCCAAATCCTGCCCAGGCTCTATGCTGGGACTGGATTGCTGGTCGTGCACTGCTCAGACCCACCTTGCCCGGCGGGCGTGGTCACCGTCCCTGCTTTGTAGATGGCAGCACGGAGGCAAGGGCGAGCTCTCCAGCCAGGATCATGCAATGTGCAAAAGGCAGGACGACTGTGACCCAGGTCTCCAGGCCCCAGAGCTCCCGCCTTCCCACCGTTTCTAAAGTGGGGAGGATATCAGCCACAAGCACGCTTCAGACAAAGGCCACGAGCTGTGACAGTAACTCACACGCATTAAGAATAACGTTCATGGTTTCATGCGTGTGCAGGTATGTATAAACTCAGGTCCCTCACAGATCATACGTCGTGCGTGTATAACACGTATGTCCTACAGGCATCCCTGGGAGATTCCGGAAGGCAGCTGGCAAGACGGCCACGAATGGGGAGAGGCCTGTTCCCACATGGAAACTCCACACCCAGGCTCCAGGAATGACACCCAACACGGTGTCCCTCCTGCCTGTCTTGCAGCCGCTCCCGTGACGCACTGACTGCCCGGTTGCCGGCCTTCCCCCCAACCCAGCAGGAGGCTCTGTGCTGCCTGAGTCCCCGTGCCGGGCACACGGCGTGGCTCCCGACTCGGTCAAAACGAATCGGCGGGGGGAGTTCCCGGCATCGTGTACACAAGCCCGGCTCAGACCCTGGCTTGGATGCACACCTGCTGCGTCACGTGGGGTGAGTCACGTGATCTCACCGAGCCTCAGTTTCCTCGGCTGGCAAGTGGGGATCATCTGACAAAAGGGTGACAGAGGCGACCCGAGAGGACTGGAAGTCTGCTAACAGGCGCGGCTCTCCAACGTGACCACGTAGGGGAGAGCGTGTCAGCAAACGGTCAGTGCGGAAAGCCCTGGAACGTTCCCTCTGCCAAGGGCGGCAGGCATTACGGTTCGCGCCCTGGAGACCATGCTGGCTTCCCTTCCATCTTGGGCAGGGGCCAGCGGCTAACAGGTCTTCGGACTTGATGTAAGTTCGCAGAGACTTTGTGAACTGACGCAAATTAAAGGCTCCATTTCGTCCACCCCATCTCACCCGGATTTTGCCGCCAAGCACTCCCGCAGGCGAGCACTGGGCCTTGTCGTCCAAGCTCCCAGCCGGTTTTCAACTGCAGTACCTCCCTCACGATGTGAAAAACGTTGTGTAAGCCACAGTCCGCGGAAGGACACAGCCACTCTCCTGGGCCGGAATTCACGTGCTAAGTCACATGCACACACGCACAGCACGCCTTTGACAAGATCCCCCCACCCAAGAGCAAAGTCGCTGGACTGGTTTCGGGGCTGCCGATCCAGGACGTGCCCGCCTGGGGGACCAGCCTGCCGGGTGCACCCCATGCCCAGCAGGCAGGCCCGGGTAAACCTCCTCCAGCCCCTTCCACTTCTCCTCCAGCCCGGAGTGGGGTTTGCGTTGCATTCCTGGGCTGCAAAGCTGTGTGAGGTCCAACCTGAGGAAACACAGCGCCAGCCAGGCCCCAACAGAAACAACAGATGCCCAGAGCCCCGCTCTCTGAGCTTTCGCGGTGAGCAAGCCCCAGCAGGGCCGGGACGGCCAGGGCCCAGCAGCCTGAGGTCCCCTGTGCGGCTCCAGAATGCCCTTCCCGGGAAACAAGGGATCGCTCGGCCCTCCCACTCTCTCCCAGGAAGACCTGTTCCCTTTCTCCCAGCAGGGAACAGAGTCACAATGGCCAAATTTTCCAAGGGCCCCGAAAGGGTACCTCAGCCCTGGCTTCTGTTCTCTCACGGGACCTGAAGAGGTCCTGGTCTGCGGGGCTGGAGGCTTCACAAGGCCCGAGCGGCAAGCCCCAGGTCAGAGACCGAGGACTTGGCAGTGGGAGAGACGGACCTTTGGCCCCCCGTCCGGTTCTCCTTGCCCAAGGTCAGAGCAGCATTTCTGCTTGGCTGGAAGCCTGCCTGTGGCCGCAGCCTGTGCAGCCCACCGAGCCCTCCCCCAGCCCGCTCTGACCCTGCACTCCCTGGGGGAGTGAACAGCAACACCATCCACCCAGCTGTCCGGACGAGATACTTCCTTCCTTCTCACACCCACCCCCAAGCCCTGCCAACTCTCCCTCCCTCCCGAGGGGTCTAGGGCCCAGCCTCTCCTCGCAGCACAGAAGGCACCCCAGTCGCACCCACTACCTAGACCAGGACCCGGGCTCTCTCCAGCTGTCACCCCTTTCCAGACACTCCCTAGAGGCCAGTCTGACACTGTCCCACCTAAAACGCTCTTGGGACCGTCCCTTCCCCTCCAGAACAAGACCCGGCTGTGGCTCACAGGCCCTGCTGCCTCTCTGGCCTCTCCTCTCTGCCCGTGCAGCCCCAACCCGGAACAGTCCCCTCCCGCCTGCTGGACCCAGCATGTTCTCCTGGCCTAGCAGCCCCGTCTCCCATCTGCCCTGGTCTGGCCGGCTCCTTCTTGGCCCCAGGCTCCCGGGAAGATCTTCAGGGAGACACTGTCCACAGCCACCCCACCCCACCCCGCCCCCAGCTGGCCAGGGGATGGGCCCCGGCACTCACATCCCCTGCCCCGAGCCCGACGCCAGGGTGGGTGGTCAGTCTGCACAGTGCTCTGTGCGACACAGCCAAGTCTCGCCCTCAGCTCTTCTGACAACAGCGAGTCTGGAACAAATGGAAACAGGAATGAAGGCCAAAGGTGTCCATTAGAGATTTACGGACTGGTGCCTACACATCCCACCGCCACCCAACCCCCACGCCCACAACCCTCCACCAAATCCTCGACAGAGACCTTACTGAAGTATGTTAAAGGGATGCGGTCTCTAACCACTTGTCGATTATCCACGGCACAGCTCTGATGCGAGGGTGAGCCCCAAACTTAGAGGACCACTTTATCCTATAGGGGATAAAATGTGGTATCTTCTTGCCAGTTTCCCCCACAGGAATAGGTACACAAGACGGAGGTAAGGGGAAGAATCACGCCTTAGGAGGACACACCCAGGATGCCCTTCGGTACATTAGAAAAGCGTGTCCCCTCCGGGCGGGCACATCGCAAACGCCACTCCCCCTGTGCAGGCCAATTAGAGGAAGGCACTCTCTCCCCTACGCTAACACCGGCCCTAACAGCATTCCAGACCACAGTGTGGGTGGAATTTTAGACCCCCCGCCCCCCCGGGCCAGGGACAACTTACACGAGGTACCGACTATGCCGTCACATGCCACGGCCCCAGTTATGACTCAACCAACTCAAAGCAATGCTGGTCCCTGAAGCTCTGACCTCAGCATCTGAGGCCGGATCCCTGGAGCAACAGAGAGAATGAAGACCTCAGACCCCCGAGAGGAGAGGACACTGTGAATGACACTGCAGCCAGCCCACTGTTACCCCACTCACCACCAAACAGCACCTGAGCACCTACTACGTGCTGGACGCTGGCCCAAGGAGGGGAGACATCCGACAACAACCACGACACAAACACGGCTCTCAAACAATTCCCCACGTGGCCCCGGCGGTTCCGGCACTTGCCACAGGGGACAGTCACAAATTCTGGTGTCCTAGCAGCACCCAACCAATCAGGTCAGGACACGGGATTAGGAGCGGGGGGAAGACAGGCATCACTTTATTAGAAAGGTCCCTGTCATTACAGTACACAGCAAAGCTCGGGGCCTTCTAGTCTGGCAGGAGTGAGAATAAGAGAGACCACCGAGACCCTGTGGGCATGCAGAAGAGCAGGACGTTTCTAGCAGGGAGACCGGGGGTGCAAAGCAGGGCGTGACGCCACATCCTGCAGGTGCCCCCTCTGCAAGCCACATCTCTGCTCTCCCAGCCGCCCAGGGTGTGGAAGGAGGAAGCAGGGCATAGGGGAAGGAGGCACGTGCTCCCTCTAGGGCTTCCTGTGGCCTCCTGAGGGTTGTCCTTCTGCCCTTGGTTCTAACAGGTACAGTCCCACAACGTGGCACCTCCCTCTGAGACTCCAGACTCCAGGCATCCTCAGAGTGCCGTGTGTCGGCCCCACGCCCACAGTGGCCGGCTTCTAACTAATAATCCCAGTCCCCTGCCTTGGCCACCAGCACCAGGGACGGTGAAGCTCCCTGCAGCGGCGACACCGGACGCCTCGCTGGTCCGTTCTACGCTCACAGTTACCTAGTTACCAACCTCACGCCTCGATAACAATTCCTTACATCAAATCCTCTCTGTGGCTTCTGACTCCTGATGATGAGAACTTTCTCTGCCTCAACATCAGACACCATTGACAAGCCAGGGAAATGAGGTTCCAAATAACAACTAATCACCTAAGCAACACTCTGGTATAGTCATCTCCCCAAAAAGGAAACACAAGACCTCAAATGCATGCCCTTCACCCACCAGCCACGGTGGCTGGACTGGTGGGAACCGTTTTCAAGGCGTGACACTGGAGTACTGAAAAATAACCACGTGCCACCTGTGGAGCGCCCACTGTAGGTCGCGGGTGACGCCGTGTACTCAACACGGCTTAACGCCGGCATTTGTAACCACCTCTGACAGGCATTACTGTTCCCATTTTAAAGAAAAGCGCTGGGACCTCAGACCATAAAAATCCTCGAAGGGAACACAGGCAGTAATTTCTTTGACATCGGCCGAAGCAACAATTTTCTGTATATGTCTCCAGAGGTGAGGGAAAATGAAAGCAAAAATAAACTACCGGGACCCCATCAAAATACAAAGCTTCTGCACAGCAAAGGAAACAACCCACAAAACTAAAAGGCAGCCTGCAGAATGGGAGGAGACATTTGCGAATGGCATATCCGATAAAGGGTTAGTGTCCAAAATATATAAAGAACTTCTAAAACTCAACACCCAAGAAACAAATAATCCGATTAAAAAATGAGAAGACGTGAATAGATGCATTTCCAAAAACAACATACAAATGGTCAACGGACACATGAAAAGATGCTCGATATCACTCATCATTAGGGAAACACAAATCAGAAGTACAATGAGATACCACCGGACACACGTCAGAACGGCTAGAATTAACGACACGGGACACAACAGATGCTCGCTATGATGCAGAGAAAGGGGAGCCCTGTGCACAGCAGATGGGAACGCGAACGGGCACAGCCACTCTGGACAACAGGCCGGAGGTTCCTCAAAAAGTTTCAAGAGAAAACAAACTACCACCTTACAACCCAGCAATTGCACTATTAGGTATTTACCCAAAGGATACAAAAATACTGATTCAGAGAGGTACACGCACCCTGATGTGCATAGTGGCGCTCTCGGCAACAGTCAAATTATGGAAGGAGCCCAAATGCCCGTCGACTGGTGAATGGATGAAGATGTGGTGCGTGTACACACACACACACACACACACACACACACACACACACACACACGCTAGAATGTTTCCCAACCATCAAGAATGAAATCTAGCCATTTGCGATGATGTGGATGGAGCCAGAGAATATTATGCTAAGTAAAACAAGCCAAGGACAAATCCCCTATGATTTCACTCATATGGGGAACAGAACAAAGAAGCAAGGGGAAAAAAGGAGACTCTGGGAGTCAAACCGAGAAATAGATTCTTACCTCCAGAGGACAAATGGATGGTGACCAGGGGAGGTTGCAGGGGTGGGGGGGGGCAGGTAAGGATGGCAGTGGGCATGGGCAGGGTACTTGCTGTGATGAGCCCTGGGTGTTACACAGAATCACTACATGGATCGCTACGTGGTGCACCTGGAACTAGTATTATGCTGCACGGTAACTACCTGGAATCTAAATAAAAGCAAAATAAAGGAACAGAAGAAAGAAAAGCACTCAGAATTCACCAAGGGCCACACCACTTGCCCAAGACAGCGGAGGGAGCCAGTGGCTAAGCCTGGACGCGGGCTCGGGGCGGCCCCAGGCCAGTGGCCGCTCAGCCTTGGCGCACGAGAGCCCCCGCAGCCACGGGTGGGCCGTGCGTGAAGAGGGGCCGCGTCCCGCACCGGAGGCAAGACTCCCATCAGGAACAACACGGCACAAAGCCCGGCGGAGGCCCCGCATCTGAGACTTTTCAGGAGGAGAAAGCCGCGTGGCGCACGGAACCGACCAGTCATCTTTTTCTTCTCTCGCCAAAAGCACCTCACCCATCACCTGAGTCAGCAGAAGGCTGTGTCTTCCAAGGTGCCAACTCTGTAGCCCACCTGCTCCAGGCTGGACTCCGGCATTTCTCCTCGCTGCCCATTAATCGTCAGGGGCTCCTCCTGAGCAACCTGAGGCAGAGCCGGGTGGTGGAAGCCTCCCTGGACGGGGAATTTAACACCCTGGGTTCTAACATCACTCTACCCAGGGCCTGCTGGATAGACTTGAGCCTCAGTTTCCCCATAAGTCAGCTGAAAGACGAGAACACATCAAGATGCTTTCTGAAGCTGTTTCTAATGGACTCTCCCAGATTCTCTCCAGTTTTCAAGCAAATCCCCAAAACCCTCCACTCAGAATGTGTCAGGAGAGACCGCCCAGGTCAAGGGCACAGGCTCGTCCACAGCAAGGCGCAGGGTATGCTGCCCCGGCCAGGAGGCAAGCAGCAGTTACAAACATGAGTGAGGAGCCCCCAGCACGAGCTCGGGCCCACACAACGAGGTGTGCCCTGCGGGACTCACAAAGAAAGGTCCTCAGAGCATCTGAAGAAAGTGAAGAGGAAAAATAAGGTTATAGGCAGTTGAGCGGTACACCCAGTGTTTGGGCTTGGGCTGTTCTAGGCTGGGGTCCACAGGAACCTGCTACACGACAGCAGGTAGGACCGTGCAGAGCTCACGGTCACCCGCTTCCAGGGGCAGGCGCTCAGTGGCTACAGGTGCCCAGGGTGGGGGATGTGGGTGCCTGGGGACGGGGGGAATGCAAGTGCCCCGGGGGGATGGGTGGTATGGGTGTCTGGGGGTGGGGGGGGACACGTGCACGGTGGGAGAGTGTGGGTGTTGGGGGTGGGGGGGCGCAGGTGCCCAGGGTGGGGTGTAGGTGCCTGGGGATGGGGGGGACCCATGTGCCCCTGGGGGGTGCTGTGGCTCTCTAGGGATGAGGGGACGCATGTGCCCCAGAGGGTGGTGTGGGTGTCTGGGGACGGGGGGGACGCATGTGCTGGGGGGCCTCACTCTGCCAGCACCTTCCCTGCCTCTAAGCGCCTGTGAAGACTTTCATGAGATCACAACTGAAAGAACTGGGGAGGAAGGGCCCCTTGCTGGTCACCTCTCTGACCTGGACTTCTCGTCTGCTAAGAGGGGATGGTGACCGTGAGGAGGACGGCAAGGCAGGAGGAGACCCCGGAAGGCGAGCAGTGGTGTGACTGACTCACGTAGGCGCTGGCACAGCAGCACTTGCTGTCACCCCTACGTCCACTCATTCATTCCCGTGGCCAACGTCTTCTCTCCTGTGACCAAGGAAGAATGAAAACCCAGGGGAGGGAAGAGGCTTGTCTGAGACCCCTCAAGAGGCAGGAGAAGAGCTGAACCAGAGACAGCCCGCAGGGCGGACGCAGCCCTGGGCCGCAGCTGGAGACCGCTCACAGATTAGCAGGAGATGTGGGGTTTGGGGGGGGGGGTGCCACCTGGCCGTCTCTGTCACCGGAACAGTGTCCAGGCGAGGCTTCGGAGCACCGGGGCGCAGCGTGCTCTGGGAGCCCCTCCTGCCCTGTGGCGGGAAGGCCACTCTAGCATGCCCGTGACAGGGCAGACCGCTCACCGCCAGCCAGCAACGGGTCCTCCCAGGGAGGCCCCGTCTGGACATGCTGCTACACAGGCGGGGCCTCTGCGTGGGGCAGGGGACAGCGTGGGACAGCCTGAGGCACGGAACATCCTATTACCAGAGTTTTAAAAAGATGCGTACGTAAGTGAGGGTGGTCATGAAATTTAATTTTAATGGTTTGACAATTAAGCAAAAAAACACGTTAATTACCATCTCAATTCTCCAGTAAATTTGCTGCTGGCAGCATCGTATTTTCTTAAGAAAGTTTATGCTGTTTCACGGTGAAAGCTTTCTACTGTTTCTAGTTGTCATCTGCAATCAGACAGGAGGGACGCCCAACTCCGGGGGACACGGCCCCGGAAACTGCAGACGGCCCCCGCAGAGAGGCACCGTGGCCAACAGGCGGGCTTGGCTCCGGGGGCACCTGACTTCCGCCCGCCTTGGCCAGGCGTGGCCTCTCTTGTGCAGAAGCAAACGTGCGTAGCGCTCTCACTGGAGCTGCTGTGAGGTATGGAGACGCCACGGCCTGACAAAAGGGGTGTCTGTGGTACATAGCCCTCGGCTAAATATGGTGTTGCTGCGGGCACCCAGCTAAGGCAGGGGGACGAGGTTGTGAAGGTGACCACTGATGGCGGGGAGCCCCAGGAAATGCAGTCCTTACGGGCCAAGCGTCACGATTCACGTTTGGCAAAAGTGAGCGTAACTCGCGGTCCCTGATTACAGGACTGATGCACCGGCCAAGCCCCAGACACTCATAAGGTGAGCGAGGAGTCACTGATTTCCAGAGGACCCTCCGAAGGAGAGTTCAGGAAAGGGAGGTGGTACTTTCTACACCCATTTGCTGAAATGCTCTATTTTAAGCTGAAAGATTGGGAAGATATCTCTAAGACACATGGTCACAAAAGTGGTGTTTCTAAGCTAAGCACACGAGCGTTTCATCCATCAAGAGCTCTCTCACAGTATCCCCGAGAGCACGCCATGCCTGCACTTGTACGGCAGCCCAAGCTCACTCCTACTCTGCTGTTCTGCTCCACATCAGCACCCCTTCCTCCAGGAAGCCTTCCCAGCCGCCCCTCATCCTGTCTGGGCCAGATTTCTGACTGCATGCTTTCACCCCCCCTCACTGTGCATGCCGACTGCCTGATGGTATGCCTCGATTCCACACCAAAACAGAGGGCAGGGCGATGCCACCTTCCCTCACCGTCTCACCTGCTGGCCAGGCCCGCCACCAGCCCAACACTCTGGGAGCATCTGTGAAATGAATTCATGAACACCTTGGAAGCCAAAATCCGAGCAGCTTCTCCATCTTCCCGGCCTTCTGCCGGCCTTTACACTTGATAGGGGACCTCACAGGGCTGGTCACACACAGAGCACAAGGGGAGAGGAACAGAACCTCTCTCAACCTTGGGTCACCATTGCAAGGACAGCCGTGAGCCAGATAATGAGAGGCCCACCGAGTGACTGTGAACACCGGACTCTTCACTTATCTATCAAATGCAGACAACGCCTCCGTCGAGTGACCTTGAGGACACGAGTGCCTAACTCCCAACACACAGGCCCGGTAACTGTGCCTTCCACTGTTTCTTCCACCTGGAAGCACGTTGCTCCTGAGGACATACGCTTCCGGTACTGGGTAGAATGAGGTCTCCTCTTCTACTGGCGGGGAGCAGAGGCAAGCACCTCAATCTAGTGGAGGGGTCCCCCTCCTGGAGGACAGGCCACCCTTAAGAGAAAGTCAAATGCCTGTTGGCCCAGGGATGCCTGGGCTCTGGGCAGGGCAGTAACAACGCCACACTAACCCAGCACCCTGGCCATTTAAGACTAGGCCATCTCTAGCACAATGCGCTGTCCGTCCGCCCACCTCCGGGGTGGCCGTGGGAACATCACCTACAGGCAGAGGGATTAACGCGGAGTCCAAGAACCACTGCGCCCTCACCTGCGGCCAGAGCCCAACCCCACGTGGGAGCTTGACCGCAGAGAAGCCTCCTTCTTCAGCCCTGGGCAAAGCATGAGGTACGGTGGGGATGGTTCCTCATGGGGGAAGGGAAGAGGCAGGACACTGGCTGAGCTCAGGACTCCGGGAAGAGACGGGACCCTGAGGACACGGCCTGGATACACAGGGACAGCGTCCCAGCCAAGTCTGCCAGGTGCTGCGAGGCTCCACCGTACCTGCTCCCTCCACCAGAACTGCTCTGTGAGAACCCAAGAGCTGCGATGCCCACCGCAGGGGTAGAGGGTGTGTCTGATGTGGTCCGGGGAAGGCCAGGGAGGCTCAGAAAGCAGAAAGGAAGCACCTCCCTGCGCCCCACAAACACCGAGCTCCCTGGCACTCAACACTGGTTAGTGGGGACAGTGGGACCAGAGCCAAACAGGACCTCCCAGACCAGTGGCTCACCACTCGCACCCGGGCCAGCAAGATGCCCCGTTGGGCAGGGAAGGTAGAGGCGCCTGGCTGGTTGCAGGGGACGCTCATCGCCTGCACCTCGCACCTGCTCCTGCTGGGAGGGGCCCCTGTTTATCCCCGCACTCACGGAGCCCGAGGCAGGTACCACAGAGCAGGTTCTCGAAGCACCAATGCTTATTGGGTGAATATTTTATGAATGAATAGAGAACGTGTGAGCTAGGAGCATTGAGAAATGAGAATTTAAGCACAAGGCTCGATAACGAGCAAGCCTGAAGCACAAGACTAATTTGTGATCATCTGCGAATGGGACTGCTAACATCATCCTTCCATCCATGAGAACGATCCAGGAGAGAACGGGCTTAACAGTTTCTAATTTTTAACAACAGGTTTCACGTCAGTGTCAGAAGACGGCCAGATTTGCATCCCCTGGGGCCTCAGACCGCATCCGAACATCCAGACAAAGACAAGGCAGAGAGCAGAGAGCAGACAGCATCCTCCACAATGTGGAGAACAGCACTGGGCCCAGGCAGCTGCCGGGGGTGTAGACCCCAGGATGCGCCGGCGCCCTACAAAGCAGCCGGCCCTGCACCAGGCGCATTCAGCCGCGACCTGTGTGCAGGTGCAGCACGTGAGCCCCCGCACAGCCATCCCCACACGGCAAGTCCTCTGCAGGGGACCGGACAGACACCTCCAGGGGGAGTGTTCCGGGCTCCTCTCAAAGGCAGGCCATGAAGGCCCCAAGTCACTGGACCTCAGGCCTCCAACTATCAGCCTAAACTGTCCTGCAGTGGGGACCCTAGAGCCTGACCCTGCATCCGTGTGCGTCATGAGCAATAATCACACGAAACAGCAATACTTTGGAGCAGCCTCAGAGTGGATTAGCGTGGACACAGACAAAGTGGCGTATTCGTGCAATGAAATATAAATACCAGTTGAAAGGAGAGAAGCAGATTTATACTTAGCTCCGAAGCGGAATGCTGATTTAAAGTTATAAAAAGATGCATTTTTAAAAAGACATATGCGATATAGAACCGCTTGTCATAAAAAACTCTGGAAGTAATGTTTGGTTGTAGATATAAATACAATAAAAGTAGCAAAACATGGAATGAATGATTCCATCGCCTCCAAGACAGCAATTCCCCACCGAGGAGGGAGGGAGGGAGGAATAAAGATGGCAGTCCAGGGAGGAGGGCTGAGCTACTCCTGCACTCAGTTTTTTCCAGCATTTGCTTAGGAAAAATGTCAACCGTAACGCTGAAAGAACTCTCCCGTGAACATCCCATAAGGCCCTTGGAAGAGTCCACCGTCAACAGTTCACTCCATGTGCTTTCCGGCTCCTCTCTCCACGACCAGCCCCTTTACCCATCATTAGTCCTTCTCAGACCTTCCAGAGATGCTGCCGACGGCGGGCGGCCCTCCACAGCCGATCTTCAGCTAGCGCTCAACGTGTGTACAGTTTTTCTTTCGAGGTGACGTTGACTTACAACGGAACGCGCCAGTCTTAAGCGCACAGGTGCTGAATTTTAACAAATGCGAACCCGTGTGTGGCCCACACCCAAAAATCAAGTTGTACAACAAGACCCCCCAGAAAACACCTGTGCCCCTTCCTGCTCGACCCCCAGCCCAGCCCCTGCAGAGGCAACCGATGTGCTGCTTTTTCCACAGTGCACCAGTTTACTCGCTCTGGGATTTCAGGCGAATGGAGTCCCACGGCGCCTGCCTCCCTCGGGGAGACCCCCCTCACTCAGTGCTGTGTTCCTGGGATTCACCCTACTGGCTGCGTATTGGGAACGTGTCAGGTCTGGTTGCTGAGCATTCCCCCACTTGCAGGAGAAATGCCACCCTTTGCTTATCCACTTTCCTGTAATGGACATCTGGGCTCTATCTTTTGGCTACGAACATTCTTGTGTAAGTCTTTTTGTGAATAAACATTTACATTTTTCTTGAATAAATTACTGGATTTGGAACTGCTGGGCACAGGGTAGGTGTGCGTTTAGTTTTCTAAGAAACCGCAAACCCTCCTGAAAGTGGTCACACCAGCTCATCCCCCCACCGAGGCGGGTGAGTTCCGGCTGCTTCACATCCTCACCAGCATCCAGCACCGTCCGTGTCTTTAAACACTCTGATGAATGTGGAGTGGTGTGGCTTGAAATTATAATTCCCCCACCGACTGTGTTCATGTCAGTTTTTTTTTAAGCATTTTATTTCCCTAAATAAAGAGGAAGACACAGACAAGACTGACAGAGGAAGAATGATGAAGTGAAGGAGTGAGGAAGAAAGATAGGAAGAGACAGAGATCTGGGGCCAATATGACCGAGCGCTTAAATCTGGGACATGCGTGTGCCGGTTTCCAAATTATTTTCTTTCTGTGGAAAGTATTTTGCAATTAAACATAAAAATTGCATTCCATTTCCATCTCATCCCAGCTATAATTCCGGCTATACCATACGAGCTGGGCTTGGAGACACAGGTGCCGACGTGAGCAGAGGCCCCGCGGGCAGGGGGCTGGCCCGGGGAAGGGGCTCCCCAGGCAGAAGAGCTTCCCCCTAAAGTCCACCTGCCTCGGGACATGCCCTGGGGGCCCTGGCTTTGCTCGGGTCAGCGCTCACTTCCAACTCCGCTCCTGCCGGACCAGGGCACGTCCACAGCTCGGTGGAGCCCCGTCTTTGCCATCTGGGGACTGGGAGTGGGTGGCACCACACCCCTCCCGCAGGTCTGAGCCTGGCCTTTTTGCGGAATTCTTCCAAGGGACTTCCCGGCACTACCGATGCAGGCCCCACAATCAACATCAACTGTTCCCAGATACAGCTTCGAGAATTTGCCAGCCAAGGCAGGCCCAGGCGCCACAGCGCCTCCCAAGATGTGGCTCCCGGAAGCACGTGCCACTGCTTCCTTCGACAGACACCCCGTGGCTTTACCTCGACTCGACACCTGCCTCCAATTCGAAGCCACTTCAGGTTCTTTCACTGAACCTTGCACGGAGAGACAGACAGACAAGCCCGCCTATCCTCTGGGGGCTCAGAGGGAGGGTTATCTCAAGGTGTTTCCGAGTGAGGTGAGGGAAGCAGGGAGAGGCAGGACGCGGGGACACTCACCGCTGACACTCGCCGGCGTGCAAGATGAGCTCCTCGTTGCCGCGGGCGCTGACCGTCAGCTCATGCTCCGTGGAGTTGAAGATATCTAGGAGCAGGTGGCACTGGCGGGTACTGTGTGGAAGACAAGGGAAAGTTGAGGATCTTCTGGGAGCCAGAGAGGAGAGCTACTTGGCCTTTTCTCCCCCCACCAAAGACCTCCCGTTTCTTGAGGATATCAGAGGAGCAACGGATCAAACTGTCACGTGCCCTGGCATGAAGGGTTACAGAGGCTCACTCTGCAAAACAGGTTTGGACATCAGATCCTCCCTGGCCCTGGGGACACACGCCTGTAACGCAGCACGCCCTTTACAAACGAAATGGCCCTGGGACGGTAACCGGAGTTCTCCAAGCCTCGTGCGTGTGAGGCCTCGAACACCGGACGCAGAAGTAAGACAGCGGCTGGCAAAGCGCTTGGTGCACACACAGTGCCTGTCAATGAATGGCGCGTCCACGTCGTGACCCCATTGCCGGGCCTGCGGGGCTCCCGCCGGGGCCCAGCGAGGTGCGGGGCGCTGGCACGTGGAGACCCACATCGCGGGGCGGTGGGGGGGGGGGGGCGGTGTGTGCGCCTACCGGGAGTCTCACACAGACTGCACCTTCCTTACTCTCCCCCACACTCCTGACACCAGCAGCCCTGTTCTCTCTAGTCCAGAAGGTAACAACGCTCAAATCCCAGTTCCCCCGCCACAGCAGAAGTCCAGGAGCCACGGTGTTAGCCAGTGAGGACAGGAGACCTTCTCTCCCAGCTAAGACGGCCCGGCTCCCCCAACAAGAGAAGGTGGTCCCCTCTTCAGCCTCCCCATTCCCACGCCCCACCTGCCTCGACAGGAACAGGATGCTGAGCAGTCCAGCACCCACCGGGAGGCGTGGAAGCTGTGGATGCGAGTGGGGCCGGGAGGATTCTGGGAGGCCAGGACATGTGCAGCAGCAAAAGCAGCCCCTCAGCGCCTCCTGCCCGCCAGACTCCTCAGCTGCACGCACAAACAACAACCGCACGCGTGCCGTCTGGGTCAGTCACCATTTGGTATGTTTCCATTACACTCGAAAGCTCGTCTGAAGCTTGCCCAGTGTCTTAAATACCAAGTGTCACAGCGGCCACACGACAAGGAGCCAGTGTTTGCTCATGTGACCGGGACAGCCGTACCCACGACTGAAGCAGACACAGATGTCAGCAACAGAGGCAGAAATGGTTCTGGAGTGAGGCAAGCACTTTTTCATAGGAGGAAAAAAGGCCTCAGAAGAAGATCTGTGCTTGGGGTCTTCTTCAGCTTGGTAGGTCTTCAAAACATGACCCTCCAGCACCTGGGGGTTCAGTCGGTCAAGGGTCCAACTTCGGCTCAGGTCATGATCTCCTAGTTCATGAGTTCGAGCCCCACGTCGGGCTCCATGCTGACAGCTCAGAGCCTGAAGCCTGCTTCGGATTCTGTGTGTGTGTGTGTGTGTGTGTGTGTCTGCCCCTTGCCTGCACACACTCTCTCTCTCTCTAAAGTAAATAAACATTAAAAAAAAAAAACATGACCCTCCAAAGGGCATCAAAGTTCTCAAGTTTATGTCTCAAGGCTTTGTTGGTAGCACAGGAAGGCGGGAGGGCAAACATCCCGTGTGTGAGGGCTGCCTGCACTTCATTTCACCTCCACACCCTTGGGAAGCTGTCCTCCCCAGACCCGTTTATAGGTAAGGAAAGTGAGGCTCAGGGCACGGCCACCAACACCAGTGAGGCGGCCAACACCCAAGTCTTACAACTCAAAATCCTTTGCTTTTCAGGGTAGAGGGAGTCAAGTATTCTAAACTTCATTGTCTGCTCTTTCCAGAGAAGGGATCTGAGGGGGGAAAGTGTGCAGTCACCTGGCCAGGGACGCACGCACCCACATGCGCACCGCCATCATCATCACCAGGCTACGGGGCATCTGTGAAATACCAGCTCTTCAAGATCTGCACTTGTAAACCCACTCTCAGGGAAGGAAGGTAAACCTTTCTCGTTCCTGCTGTTTCTGTGAGACATTGCCCCACATGTCTTCAGAGAAGCAGGTTCACGTTGGTTGATTCTAGGTTCCTTGGGTGGGAGTGTTTTCCCCAGAGGTACGGCACTTGGAAAATATTCATTAGCTCTGACAGCTGCATACAAGAGGCATCTTCACTCCGCTCACAGAAAAATGAGCTTTCAAGAATGAAGATCTATTCTGCCTTTGTCATAACTTCATGAAATCTTTAATCACAGCAAAATCTTTCATCAGGAATGGGAATTCGTAAAACATTTATCAGAGGAGGAAAATTGAAGTGATTTTTTTAGAGCAGGAAGAAAAGACTCAGATATATGTGGTTTTCACTCACAGAATGTTAGAGAACCGCACGGGAATGAACACCAGTCCGTCATGCTCGTGTGTCCTCTGTTTCCTCTGACTCACTGAGTGTGGGGGCCTCTTGACATGGTGTTTCTATTCCCCAGGAGTGTTGGAGTCATGATGTACTGGAAGACCTTTACTTTCCATCATTCATAAATTAATTTCCTCAACTGCAGCAGCATTTTGTACCCACCATAATGTCCTTCACTCTGTGTATCTTTCCACATCACTTTGGATGATTTTCTTAGGTTTTACGATCCATTTGAGCACATAGCTACTTTTAATCCCAGCTTGCTTTGCTTTGTTTTGTCTTCTTTTTTTGTTTGTGTTTTTCTGGATCCATCTTTATGAAGTATAGGGAAACCCAGGAATACGTCCTGGAAGAACTGGCCCATCTGCCTGGGAAGGGGATGATGCGGTCACGTAGACAGGAGACACACATTCCAGGCAAAGACAGCCGTGTGTGTGTGTGAAACCACCTCAACTGAGTTAGTATGTACTGTTTCCTCTGCTGAGGGTTAGGAACTGTGTCACTTCATCTAACACATACAAACATCCACTGAGTACCTGCTGTGTGTCAGGCACTGTTTCAGGCACTGGGAGTCTGTATGAGAGTAACGAGAAAAATTCACCTCCACCTTCATGGAAATCACAGTGTTGTGATGGGAGAGGGCTGGGAAAGAGGAGGTGAGCTTACAAAATGAAACGTTTAGTCATTTTGTAAAATGAGGAAAATCACACTCAAAAGGCTGTTGAATAGTAGGTGAGGACACAGACCCACACAAATCAGTAACTTTCGTATATGCCAACAAGAAACGATTACCAAATCATTGTGTTAAGAAAGCGTATTTACAATAGCAATGCACTTAGGAATAAATCTTTTTAAAAATGTTTTCAGGACATTCATGAAGAATGGTTTTAAAGTTTTATGGATTGGTATTGAAGACAATGAATAAATGCAGAAATGGATTTTGTTCAAGGAGGGGAAGACTTAACTTTTTTAAAAATACGTCCCCACTTTATAAATTTCCAGAAATTCAATGAAACACAATACAAAATCCCAACAGAGTTTCAGTTTTGGTCAAAACTATTCAAAATACTGCTTCTAAAATTTATATGTAAGACCAAAGGGCGAGTAACATACAGAACAATGGTCAGGATGATGTTTGGAAGGGAGCTGGCCAAACAGATATCAAGAACTGTTATAAAGCTGGAGTAATGAGGACAGTGATGCTGGAGGCAGTGATATACCAATACATCAGTGGAAAAAAACAGGCCCCAAACAGATCCATGAATATAAGACAAGTAGATATATGACTGAAGTGGCAGTGTTGATTAATGGGAAGATTCACTAACTGGTGCTGGTACACATGGTGATGCAGACACAACAAGAAATGATATCCCTACCTCACACCATCAACAAAAATAAATTTCAAATAGACTGAGTAACTAAATGTTAAAAAAATAAGTCCTTTAGAAGAAAACATAGATAAACCTAAATATGAATATATCAAGAACTACATTAAATATAAATGACCTAAACATTATAATTAACAGAGACTGTAAGAACAGACTCAAAAAGATTGAACTATATGTTATTTAGAATAAACTCACTTTAAATAGAACAATATAGCTAGGCTAAAAGTACATGAATAGAAAAGAATACACCAAATAAACATTAATTTAAAAAAAAAAACAACAACCCTGGAGTATTACATTAGGATCAGACACTTCAGGGTACATGTAAGAGCAGAAAATAAGCAGAGATAAAGAAGAATGTTATATCCTAGAAGAGAACACAGGCAAAAACCTCTTTGACTTCAGTGGGAACAATTTCTTACTAGACCCATTTCTGGAAGCAAGGGAAACAAAGCAAACATGAACTATTGGAACCTCATTAAGATAAAAAGCTTCTGCATAGCAACAGAAACCACCAACATAACTAAAAGGCAGCCTATAGAATGGGAAAAGATATTCATAAAGGACATATCAGATAAAGGGTTAGTATCCAAAAATCTATAAAGAACCTATCAAACTCAACACCCAAAAAACAAACAATCCAGTGAAGAAATGGGCAAAAGACATGAATAGTCATTTTCCCAAAGAAGACATTCAGACGGCTAACATGCACATGAAAAAATGCTCAACATCACTCATCACCAGGGAAATACAAGTCAAAACCATGATAAGATATCATCTCACGCCTGTCAGAATGCCCAAAATTAACAACACAAGAAACAATAGGTGTTGGCAAGCATGTGGAGAAAGGGGAATCCTTTTAGACCCTTGGTGGGATTGCAAATTGGTACAGCCACTCTGTAAAACAGTGTGGAGGTTCCTTAAAAAGTTAAAAGCAGAACTACCATATGATCCAGCAATTGTACTACTAGGTATTTAACCAAATGATACAAAAATATTGATTCGAAGGGTTACATGCACCCTGATGTTTTTTTTTTTTAATTTTTTTTTTTCAACGTTTATTTATTTATTTGGGACAGAGAGAGACAGAGCATGAACGGGGGAGGGGCAGAGAGAGAGGGAGACACAGAATCGGAAACAGGCCCCAGGCGCTGAGCCATCAGCCCAGAGCCTGACGCGGGGCTCGAACTCACGGACCGCGAGATCGTGACCTGGCTGAAGTCGGACGCCTAACCGACTGCGCCACCCAGGCGCCCCCACCCTGATGTTTTAGCAGCATTACCAACAATAGCTAAACTATGGAAAGAGCCCAACTGTCCACCAACGGTTGAATGGATAAAGAAGATGTGTTGTGTGTGTGTATACACACACACACACACACACAGACACACACACACACACAGACACACACACACAATGGAATATTAGCCATCAAAAAGAATTAAATCTTGCCATTTGCAATGACATAGATGGAGCTAGACTGTATTATGCTAAGTAAAGTAAGTCAGAGAAAGACAAATACCATATGATTTTACTCATGTACAGTTTAACAGAAGAACATACAGAAAGGGGAAAAGAGAGAGAGAGAGAGAGAGAGGGTACCAAATCATGAGAGACTCTTAACAACAGAAAACAAACTGAGGGTTGATGGAGGGAGGTGGGTGAGCAATGGGCTACATGGGTGATGGGTATTAAGGAGGGCACTTGTGATAAGCACTGGGTGTTGTATGTAAGTGATGAATCACTGAGCTCTACTCCTGAAACCAATATGGTACTGTATGGTAATAACTAGAATTTAAATAAAAATTTGAGAAGAAAATCAATAAGAACATGAAGGATCATTATATAATGATAAAGCATTAATTTACCAAGAACACATAATAATTCTTAACCTAAATACACCTAGCTACAGAAGCTTCAAAATACATACAGAAAGAAAGAGAAGTAAAAGAAGAAATGAACAAAATCGCCAAGTTAAAGATGTCACCCCACTCTCAGCAAGGCACGGCAAATCAGACATGAAATCAGCAAGGACACAGAACAAACAACCCCACAGACCACCTGGATCTGATGGACACTAAGAGAACACTCCACCCAACAGCAGCACAACACATGTACTTCTCAAGTGTTCAGCAACATTTACCAGAATACTGACCATATTTTAAGCCATGAAAAAAAAAAATCCCCACGAATACTACATTCATGAAAACACTATACACAGGTATTCATAGCAGCTCTATTCACAATCACAAAAAGCTGGGGACAATACCCAGAAATGGGCCCACAAATATATGGCCAACTAATCTTTGAAAAAGCAGGAAAGAGAATCCAATGAAAAAAGTCTCTTTAGCAAATGGTGCTGGGAGAACTGGACAACAACATGCAGAAGAAGGAAACTGGACCACTTTCTTACACCAGACACAAAAATAAATTCCAAATGGATGAAAGACCTAAACGTGAGACAGGAAACCATCAAAATCCTACAGGAGAAAACAGGCAGCAACCTCTTTGACCTCGGCTACAGCAACTTCTTACTCGACATGTCTCCAGAGGCAAGGGAAACAAAAGCAAAAATGAACTATTGGGACCTCATCAAGATAAAAAGCTTCTGCACAGCAAAAGAAACAATCAGCAAAACTAAAGGCAACCCTTCAGGATGGGAGAAGCTATGTGTAAATGACATATCGATAAAGGGAAATCTATAAAGAATTTATCCAACTCAACACCAAAGAAAACCCAATAATCCAGTGAAGAAGTGGGCAAAAGTCACGAATAGATACTTTCCCAAAGAAGACATCCAGAGGGCTAATAGGCACATGAAAAGATGCTCAACATCACTCATCATCAGGGAAATACAAATCAAAACCACAGAGATACCACCTTGCACCGGTCAGGATGTCTAAAATTAACAACTCAGGAAACAACAGATGCTAGTGAGGATGTAGAGAAAGGGGAGCCCTACTGCATTCTTGGTGGGAATGCAAACTGGTGCAGCCACTCTGGAAAAGAGTGTGGAGTTTCCCCCAAGAAATTAAAAATAGAACTTCCTTATGACCCAGCAATTGCTCCTAGGAATCTATCCAAAGGATACAAAAATGCTGATTTGAAGGGGCACATGCACCCAATGTTTAGAGCAGTGCTGTCAATAATAGCCGAATTATGGATAGAGCCCGAATGTCCATCAGCTGATGAATGGATTAAGAAGATGTGGTTTACATATACAATGGAATACTATTCAGTGATGAAATAGAAGGAAATCTTGCCATTTACAACAATGTGGATGGAACTGGAGGTTATTACGCTAAGCTAAATAAGTCAGTCAGAGAAAGACAGATATCACATGATTTTACTCATATGTGGAATTTGAGAAACTTAATGGGTGATCCTAGGGGAGAGGAAGGAAAAAAAATAAAAACAGAGAGGGAGGCAAACGTTAAGAGGCTCTTGAAAACAGAGAACAAACTGAGGGTGGCTGGAATGGTGTTGGGTGGGGGGATGGGTTAGATGGGTGATGGGCATTAAGGAGGGCACTTGTTGGGATGAGCGCTGGGGGTTATAGGTCAATGATGAGTCACTGGTTTCTACTCCTGAAGCCAAGACTACAGTGTATGTTAACTAACTTGAAAAAAAAAAAGCTGGGAACAATCCAAATGTCTTTTAATCGGTACAAGAACTCACAAACTACAGTACATCTATACAGCGGAAACCTCCTTGGCAATAAAAAAAAAAAAAAATCCAACTACTGATATATTCAACAACTTGGGACGGATCTCAAAATCAATAGTCAATGAAAAAACTCACTTTCAAAAGCTTAAATACAGCATGATTCCATTTATATAACATTCTGGGAGAGTCAAACCCAGCGATGGAGAACAGATCTGTGGTCACCTGTTGAGGGGTGGGGCAGGGTAAGATTATAACGGGTAACGTAATGAATGAACTTCTAGGGGGTGATAGAACTGTTTTTTACCCTGACTGTGGTGAATATACAAATGTCCATGTGAGTTAGAACTCATAAAACTGTACATCAGAGAAGTCAAGTTTACTGTGTGTCAATTTGAAATGTTTTTAACTGACGCAATTAAAAAACAAACATCATGACGAGTCTGATGAGCTCTAGTGCATAAAACTCGTTGTGAATGAATACCAATTCTGTAGCCCAATGTCTGTAATGTCTTAAGCAAACCGTTTCATTTCTCTGAGCCTCAGTTTTCCCAACGGGCACAAGAGTGCCTGTCTCATAAAATTATTAAAAGGTTCCAATGGAAAAAGAAGGTGGAAGTAGGAGCAGAAAGAAAACTCCGGCAGAGGATTACATCAACACACGAGCTGGTGATTATTATTAGCTGGGTAGCTGTCAGTGGAGCCGCCAAAGGGAAAGCATACAGGCCTGCCAACCAAGCACTCCCGGCTAATTATTCAATATTGACTCAGCTGAAAGTGAGCCTGAGAAATTCCCACGCCAAGGTCTCAGTCTGTCTAAACACCACAGTGCCTCAACCAGAAAGTAAGTGGGGCGCTCTCTCCCCTCAGCCCCCCAGAGTCTGGTCAGTATCTCTGAGGCCTCCCAGGGTCTAAATGTTAGTGTTCAAACATCCCGAGGAGTGCAGTCAAGTGAGCAAACAAAACCAGAACACACGGGGATAGCCACGCACACCAAATTGTCCAAATGCGTGTGGTCTTTTATCAAAGTTCTGTAAGCCTTCTTGTTTTCTCTCATCTGCTTTCTTTCCAGAAAAAAAATGAGTGCCCAGCTTGAGAATGGCAGGAAGGATCTCTGTTTCTAACTTTTCAGTTAATAAGCTCTTAAATAATGTTTTAAAAACTTCCCTTTAAGAGAAGCCACTTGGAATGGCTATAATTACAAAGACACACTAACAAATGTCGGCAAGACGTGCAGAAATTGGAACCCTCAGATACTACTGTGGGAATGCAAAATGGTGCACCCACTTTGCAAAACAGTCTGGCAGGTCCCTAAAATGACTAAATATAGAGTTACCATATGATCCGATATTTCCACTCCTAGGTATCCCCAAGAGAAATAAAAACATATGTCCACACAAAAACTTGCCCATAAATATTCACAACAGTATTATTCGTAACAGCCAGAAAATGGAATCAACCCAAATACCCATCAACTAAAGAATGGATCAACAGAACGTGGTATATCCACACGATGGAATATTATTCAGCCATAAAAACAAAGGACAGGATACTTCACTATGGGTGAACCTTGAAAACCCTATGCTAAGTGGAAGAAGACAGTCACCTACTGCATAATTCCACTGATATAAAATATCAAGAACAGACAATCTAGAGAGATTTGTGGCTGCCAGGAATGAAGGATGGGCGTAACTACTAAAGGGTACAGGGCCTCTTCGGGGAGGATGGAAAGTTCCAAATTTAGACTGCGCTAAGGGTTGAACAACTCTCTGAACATACTAAACATACTCAATTACGGTCTAAGCGGGCGGACTGTATGGTATGCGAATGACGTTTTGATAAAGCTGTTTAAATAGAAAGCAACCATGTCACAGGCTGAGGGTGCAGGACGCAGAGTGCCCAGGGGCCACTGGCGCTCGGAGAAACATGCTCACGGCTCGGTCACAACGCGGTCTCGTCTTCCAACAGACCCAGCATAGCACCACAGCAGCTCCGAAGAACCCACCGCTTACTCTCTGTTACATCGCCGAACTTATACTCAGAATGGACCAAGCGTGAGAGACAGGAGCCAGGAGCACACGTGTGACATTGTGCCTCTGGTGACTGACACCAGGTGTGTGTGCTGGGCACCGCCAGATGCTTTGTGACTCACAACGATAGCACGTAAGCATGACCGGGTCCAATATGGCTTTTCGTTTTCTGGGAATGGTGAGAAGCCAGATTCAAATAGAATTGCTCACAGAAGAATATTTGCAAACAACCGCCTGGAATCACTCCACGTATCAGCATTTGAGACTCACTCTACAAGGATTAAACAAACAAACTAGTAAAACTTTAAAAATGCAAAGTGCAAGAATTCTAATCATTAGGTTGCAAAGAAACTCTGGCCAACCTTTGCTTTTATAGAATCTACCTTTACCCTTACGTTCAATCCCTAAATCAAACGTGACCTAGGCATTTTAAATTGACGTTTATAAATCACACTTTCCAAATATATTAGTGTCTATTATTTGTTAAATAGAAAACTTTACATCTGTCTTTAGTAAGTATATGGTCTTAAAACGAACATCAACAGGTGATATTTAAGGATATCACAACCTAAGATAAAATACAGATCACTTAAAATTATCGATTTTGTTTGTTGTTTATTTTTTTTTTTTTGAGTGAGAGCGCAAACAAGCAGACAAGGGGCAGAGAGAGAGAGAGAGAGAGAGAGAGAGAGAGAGAGAATCCCAGCAGGCTCCAAGCAGTCAGCACAGAGCCCAATGCTCATGAACTGTGAGATCATGACCCAAGCCAAAATTGAGAGTCAGACGCTCAACCAAGCCACCCGGGCCCCCCAAAATTATCAGTTTTAATAGTTTATTACTAAGTATCAGTAAGACACAAAAGGAGTCTCCTCAAGATACACCTGTGAGCAGACACAGAAACTGGGAGGCGGTACACCCGGGGCTCATGGCCAGCAGACCAGGAGCCAGAGAGGGCTAACCGTGTGGGTAACAGTCTAGACGGAATGTCCAGCCGCTCCTGCCTCTGACAGGCTGCGTCCCGCCCTCCAGGCCTCCAATACACTAACAGCTGGAAAGACAATGAAAGGGGGAGGTCAACATCTCAGGGAACGCGAGCCAGCAGGTGGGGGAGGGGAGGAAGCTCCCTCCAACCTGACGCGCCCACCGACCGAACCGCCGTGGCAGCTGGGGGCAGCGGTGCTGCGTGTGGTTCTCCGAGAGGCAAGGCAGCCCTCCTCCCGTCCCCGCAGACAGCCGAGAAGGTGGTGATGGTGGGGCAGAGGCGGGCTCACCACCCTCTCGCGTGGGCTCGCTGGCTGGACCACCCTGGCCCCTGCCACAAGGCAAGAGCACGGGTTCCCCACCCTGCGCTGGACCATCCTTCCCAGAAATTAGATGTGTGAGGCAGCAGCTGAGAGCAGCATCCCAACGATACCACCTCCAGTCCAAGTGGGAGCGGGGCCGCAGCAGGCCTCCCCCAGACACGGACCCAGGGCTAAGCACAGGGCACCGTCTCCAGGACTTCTGGGCCTTTCATGGCCTACTCTATCTCATGGACATCAACAACCTTGCTAAAGCCTCTGTGTTGAAAAAAATCTGGAAAGTTCGGGGCGCCTGGGTGGCTCGATCAGTTACGCATCTGACTTCGGCTCAGGTCATGATCTCCTGGTTCATGGGTTCAAGCCCCGCACAGGGCTCTGTGCTGACAGCTCAGAGCCTGGAGCCTGCTTCGGATTCTGTGTCTCCCTCTCTCTCTGCCTCTCCCCTGCTGGTGCGCGCTCTCTCTCTCTCTCCCTTAAAAGTAAATAAACATTTAAAAAAATTTTAATAAAAAAATTTGGAAAGTTCATTAAATATTATAAAGGGGTCTTCACTGGGCACTTCAAGTAATTCTTCTCAGTATTTATTCTCTCCATTTCCCAACTGCAGACCTGAATATTTTATATCCTACTGGGGAGGGCGGGATGTGGGCTGCACAGGATCTGTACATTTTTTGGCAACTTCCTGTGAAAATCTACTTCAAAATAAATTGGAAAAAAAATGGCATGAGTCTGAATCAGACCAACAGAATTTAAAACCTCATTTCATTTTCTGTCATCTCAGAGGAGAGGAGGATTGAGCCTTTTTCTTCCTAGGTTTAATTGGTAATAAATACTCCAGTGCAAAAGATGAGGCAGCTCTCTGGTGCCTGCCAGCCACCTGGGGCCAAACCAGGTTAATACCTGCCCTCCAGCAGCCAGCAGGGTCCACTCCAGTGCCCAGCCGCACCCTGCACTGGGCGCCCCCTTCTGCCCGTCGCTCCCCATCACAGGGACCATGAAGTGCCCTACCCCCACCTCCCTGAAGAGTTCCTGCCATACCCCCTGTAACCATCCGATGCAAATTCAGCATCTTGTTTTCTTCAAGATTCTCACCCCACACTGCTCACATCCCCATTCTAATATTTAACAATTCCATTGATTACTGCCTGGTTATTTTTTTAAGTAGGCTCCATGCCCAGGGTGAAGCCCAGTACGGGGCTTGAACTCACAACCCCGGGATCAAGACTGGAGCTGAGATCAAGAGCCGGATGCCTAAGGGACCGAGCCACACAGGGGCTCCAGTGACCGCTTGCGTCATTGGCTAGGCGGTACCAATACAGCAGTGCGTCCAGCAGTGGGGCAAAGGCGAAGGGACCGTTCAGATACGTTCCGTGAGTGACATCATAAGGACATCCACAGAGCCCGCTGCACCAAAGCTGTTACGTTTCTGCACGACCCACCCAGCCCTTTGTCCCTAGAATGTGGCACACGACTGGAACGTGCACGGCAGACACACAAGAAAAGTGACAACCACCTCCTTTCAGTGATCTACCTGGTGTCAGGCACTGTATTAGGTACTTTACACACATTTTTACGTCAGCACAACTGGACACTATCAATGTTATCTGTTTCAGGCTAAAGGAATATAAATGATTTGCTCAAGATCACAGTGCAGGTAAGCAGTGGAATCAAAATTTGAAAGCAGATACAGGTACGTTCTTCTGAATCCTGGTGCTTGTTAAAACGCTACCTTCTTGTTAGGCTTGAAGCCAACTTAATAAATAAATGTAACAACTTGAAAAAGATCTACCACGATAAAACCCAACAACCCAACGTTAAGATTGCCTTTATTGTGGGTCTGTGAGCACATGTTCCCTACAGAGTTGAGCGGTCTTACCCCATGGGGGGAAATGGAACTTTTCTAAACGGCCAGGGATAAGTGCTGTGATGTGTCAAGTGGTAGGAGTTCTCTTAATAACGTAGTAACGATTACACCCTGGCCCTGCGCAGGGGAGAGTGTTTTTCACATAGCTCAGAGTAGCAACGCATGAGATTGGATCATTTATTCTAACAGACTAGAAAGAAATTGCTCCTCAGGAGAGACGAGGGCTGGGCATTCAGACAGGGGTGGCATGGCCCAATCCGTTTCAGTCTGCTCCCTAACAACATACCAGCCAGCTTGGTGTGAAACGAGTGAATCTCAAAGCAACCGATCTCCTCAATACAAGTCATCTGAGACCCATGCACACACCCCTGAGGGAGAAGTGGGGGGAAAGAGCAAAGACAGCTCTGCCTCCCATCTACACCGCGCTGGGGTCAAGAACACACCTGCGTCCTCCGTGGCGTCCTCCGCTTCTCGCATCAGCCGGGTGAGGTGAGCAGGGCCACGCCGAGCACTCCCGTGAGGGGCAGGAAGGCGGACCTGGGGGAGAGCCAGCCGCCTCCAAAGATATGGCAGGGGTGAGGGGCAGAATGCAGACCAGAACCCAGGCCTCCGCGCTCCCAGCTCAGAGGACCGCTGGCAGAAACGGTGCCCAGAAGGCCGGAAAGCACACCACACCTCTTCCACTCGTTAATGTACGGCTCAGGCAACATCTCCAGAGAGCAAGGCCGACTTCGAAGGGTTTACGGAGTTTAATAGGACGCTGAGCCCGACAGACCTAGGTCACTCCCTAGAATACAGCAGGCCCTGAATAAATAGGATTTCCCATCCCCCTTCACTCCTAAAACACTCTCATTAAACAACTCCCAGTGAGAAAAACTGCATCAGTTATCAATATTCGCGAGAGGAGCAGGTATATAGGACCATTCCAAGGAGCACAATGCCTTCGTATCCATTTATATTTTGGGTTCCAAGTAGATTGTTTATGCCAGCAATAGTTATCTTTTGATGTGTCTGTGGCTTTTTTGCACCAAAGTCAGCCCGAATCTCCACACAAGCTCCAACTAACACGTACTGCGGGTCATCCAGCCGTCTGTGCTGCAGAGGTCTTGAAGCCGTGACCCGTGGATGCCAGTCTGTCACCAGCAAGCTGTGAGAACCTGGGCAAATCACACACCCTTCTCTGGACCTCATTTATAAAGCAAATGCGTCAAAATGGGCCCGCTATGGGGATGGATGCTTGACTCTAAAATGGCATGATGCTAACAGAAAAATCACCTGTGAGCAAGACAAAAAATAATGAATTCCAGAGACACTGTCACATCAACCTCAATGAAATGCAAAATTCGAGTACCCAAATCAAATGCATGGTAATTCTACTATATTCCAGGCCATGTAGTTTACATAGGTCGCTAAGGAAAACAGAGCTTAAGAAAATTTTTTAGAAGCAATGCCTTTTACACAAAAGACACCTGAAAAAATGTAGTATTGCTGTCATCTACAGATCTTCCTCCAGTTACAGTGGAGTTACATCCAGATAAACCCATCCTAAGTTGAAATGCATTTCATACACTAACCTCCCAAATACCACGGTTTAGCCTCGCCCACCTTAAATGTGCCTAAGAACACTTACATTAGTCTACAGTTGGGCAGAAACATCAAAAATGCCTATTTAATAATATCTCATATAACTGACTACCGTACTGACCAACAGAATGGCCACTGAGGATGTAGAATGGGCGTCAGTGTGCCAGTCGTGGACCCTCATACTCACTGGCTGACTGGGGCCGCAGCTCCCCACCACTGCCCAGCCTAACAAGCCAAGTATCCACATACCGCTAGCCCAGGAAAAGATCCAAGTTCAAAATCACAAAAACAGTAGAAACTGAATTCAGATGACTTTCACCCTACTGTAAGGTTGAAAGATTCTAAGTCAGGCCATCATAAGTCAAGAACTGTCTATACTCGTCCAATCACTCCTTAAGTTTCGCACGGCCCTACCATGGGCCAAAGGTGCCAAGCCTTGAGGTACCAAGGTTAACCTCCTGCCTCCGGACTGCAAAAAGCTCAAAATCTGGCCAAGGAAACAGAAGTCCAGTGTTAGTCCCCCACTCCTCCCAGCAAATGAGTGGTGAAACCTTGCTCACTCTTCAAGAATTTGGACAATGTTCCATTTTCTTTGCCACCTTTCCTTCTCCAGTATAAAATCAAGTGTTCTTGTGGCTCCTGGGAGTCTCAGTCAGTTAAGTGTCTGACGTTAGCTCAGGTCAAGATCTCACGGTCACTGAGATTGAGCCCTGTGTCAGGCTCTGTGCTGACAGCTCAGCCTGGGGCCTGCTTCAATTCTGTGTCTCCCTCTCTCTCTCTGCCCCTCCTCTGCTCATGCTCTGTCTCTCAAAAATGAATAAACATTTTAAAAAATTGAAAAAAAAATCAAGTGTTCTCTCCAGTTGTACATATACTTTTGCAGGCGAACAACAAAATTTTGGAGATATAGTTCATATACAATGAAATACACAGACCAGAAATACACACACAGTTTGACGAGCTTTACATTTGTCTACAATCCTGTAACCCACACCTCCATCAAGATATACATTTCACCATCTCAGAAAGATGCTATTCTTTCTGGGGTGACCCCCTGTTTGGATTTGCCCAGCACTGAAGGCTCTCCCGGGGCAAAGGGGTTTCGGACCTAAAAGCTGCTAAATCCCAGGCAAACTGGGACAATTAGTAGCCTCATCCTTCCAAGTCAATTCCTGCCCTGCCCCACCTCAACGTATAGACAACCACTATTTAGACTTGTTTTCTCAGAATGAGTTTTCCTGTTCTAGAAATTGTTATAAATGAAGTCATACAGTGATTAGCATCACAGTTTCGAGTTTATTCCATGTTGTCGCATATACTGTAGTTCATTTGAGTACGTTCGTCTGCATGGATATATCACAGATTCTTCATTCATTCCCCTGCATTTGGGGTTGTTTCCAGTTTGGGGTCATTACAAAGATAGCTGTTATGAAACTTCTTACAGGCATCTTTTTGTGAATATAAATGTTTCTTTTTCTTGAGTCAAAATCCGTGAGGTCCTTGGGTAGGCAGATGTCACACTCTACACAAAGTGCCTGACCGATGTGTAAAGTGGGGGTGCCACGTTACATCCCATAAGTGATTTATAGGGTTCCAGCTGTTTCACATTCTTACTGGCATTTAGTATCATTGGTCTTAAGTTTGGCCACACTAAAGGGTATCCAGTGGTATCTAATTGTGGTTTTAATCTGCACTTCTGTAATGATGAATGATGCTCAGCACTTTCAGGTGAGTATCTGTTTGTGGAGCCCAACGTGGGGCTTGATCCTACAACCCTGGGATCATGACCTAAGCCAAAATCAAGACCTGGACACCCAAATGACTGAGCCACCCAGGTGCCCTGTTCAAATCCTCCACCCATTTTTTAATTGTCACTAAGTGTTTATTTTTAAAGACTTCCCTATGTTTTGGATACAAGACCTCATTGCATAAATGTGTAATGCATTTTTGCTCACAGCATGCACCCTGCCTTTTCACGAGGTGAAGTTTTAAATTTTATCAACTTTTTAATTTTATAGTTAGTAGTCTTTGACCCCACCTGACGAATCTTTGCACCAAAGTTACAAAGATACTTTATAAACCTTTTCAAAGAAAAAGTAGCAAAGTTTTTTCTTTTAGGTCTAGAACCCATCTCAAATGAATTTTTGTGTATGATGGAACCTACGGGTGAAAGTTCTTCTTTTCCCCACATTCGTATCCAGTTCTTCCAGCACCATTTGTTGAAAAACCTTTTCACTCCACGTGAAGTTGTTTTCATACCTTAAAAATCATTTGATCATATATAAAAAAGCCTATCTCTAGACTATTATGGCCCATTGATCCCTTTGTCTATAACAACAGCACTGTCTTAGCTAGTCTAACGGCACACTGCCTTAAAATCATCGCCTACACCAACTTTGTGTGTGTGTGTGTGTGTGTGTGTGTGTAGATGTGTGTCTAGTCCATTGGCAATAGGCATTTTGAAATAATTTCTGTAACAACTTGTCAATTGCACTCCAAAAAAAATCTGCTTGGATTTTATTTTTTTTCCAAGTAGGCTTCACATCTGGGGTGGAGCCCAACATGGAGTTTGAATTCATGACCTTGAGACCAAGAACTGAGTTGCTATCAAGAGTCAGACGCTTAGCCGACCAAGCCACCCGGGCACCCAACCTGCTGGGATTTTGACTGGAATTGCACTGAATTTATAATCCAATTTGGGGGAACTGATATCTTAGCAATAATTGATTCTTTAAATCAACAGGCATGGTATAGCTCTCCAATTATTTAAGTGTTCTCTAATTTCCCTTAGCTGTACTTTGACATTTTCAAGGTAGAGATCATCTTTAAAAAGATTTATCCCTAAGTGTTGAATGTTTTTTACTATAATACAAATATTTTCAAAATTTCATTTGCAAATTAATTGCTACTATACACCAGTGTATAAAACCATAGTTGATTTCTGAATATAATATGGTATCATCCTGCAATCTTGTTAACTTATTAGTTCCAATAATTTCTTTAGGGTGGTAGATCTCTTAGAATATTTACGTACATGATCATATGTATCATGCAAACACATGTGATTGCTAACTGTTCTTCATTTCCAATTTTTACAGCTTTAATTCGTTTCTCATCTCATTGCCTGCCCTGATTAGGTAGAAATAGCAGAAAAGTAATGAATACACTGGCAAGAGCAAACATACTTGTCCTGACTTGTCCTGATCTCAGAACAAGTGTTCAGTCTTTCCCAATTAAGTATTATGTTAAGCTACATAATTTTAGGGTTTTGTAGATCATCCAGATCAGACTGCACAAGTTCTCCTCCGAGCCTTGTTTATGGACAGTTTCTATCATAAGTGTTCAATTTTGTCAGAGGATTTTTTTCATCACTGACATCTTATTTTTCTCCTTTATTTTGTTAGTAAATGCACTGATTTTTCAATGGTAAAACAACCTTGTGTTGTTGGATGAAACCTGAATTGTTCATATTGCATATCTCTTTTATATTGCTAGGGTGGATTTATTAGTATTTGGTTCTGAATTTTTAGAATTATGCATATGAGGACATGGATCACAACATTTGCTTTCTCGTAATGTTTCTCCCAATTGGCATCAGGGTGAAGATAGTGTCATAAAATGAGAACTGGAATTATTCCCTCCCTTGTCTACTTGTGGAAGAATTTTTGTAAAAGTGGTATTATTTCTCCTTAAAAGTTTGATATATTTCACAGTGAAGCCATCTGAGTGTAAAGTCTGCTTCATGGGGAGTTTTTAATTAAGAATTTAAACTAACTGATATGGGACTATCTCAAGGACTCTATTTCTTCTTGTGTCAACTTTAGTAATTTCTGTCTTTCAAAACATTTTTCATTTGTAAAATTTATCAGAATATGATTTATCATAATGTACTTTTATTATTTTAATGTGTACAGATTTTATGATGATTCATTCACAGTAATTTGTGCTTTCTCTTTTTAATTCTGATCATCCTGGCTATAGTTTATTAATTTTATTAATCTTTTCCAAGAATCAACTTTTAGTTCCATTTACTCTACATATTATTTTTTCATTTTCCATTTCATTGGTAACTACTCTTCACCCTTTTTTTGAACCATTCATCTTTTCTAATATATGCATTTAGTGTCCTATAAATATCAGTTAGCTGGAATTATTTACTACAAGTATACATGTTTCCTATATTCTTCCTAATTTTCTGTCTGCTTGTCTATCAAATACTGAGATACAGGTGTTGAAATACCCAACTATAACTGGTATTTTCCGTTTCTCCCCAAGATCCTGGTTTTATTTTGAAGTTATGCTTTAAGTACATTTGCATTTATACTTTTTATGTACTCTTGATGACTCGACCTGTCTATCAATAAAATTATCCTACCCTTTTCTCCTCAAAGTCTACTTGTTTGATATTAATATACCCACACCAACTTTCTCATGATTAAGTGTTTGCCTGGCATATCTCCCCCCCCCCCCATATTTGTACTTATACACTCTACATAATTGTGAGTTTCTGGTAGAAAACACGTAGTTGTCTCTAGTTTGTTTGTTTGTTTTTATGTTTTACTATAGTCTGACAACTTGTACTTTTAAATACAGTCTTTAGTCCATTTACATTTAAAATAATTCTTGGTACATTAGATTTAAGTCTACCACATTGCTATTTGACTATTAAGATTCTAGTTCTTTACTTGCCACCTCTTCCCTCCTTTTCAGATTAAGCATTTTCTAGTAACTCATTTTCTCTCTTCTGGCTTATTATCCACACTTTAAGTGGTTGCTAAAGGGTTTCCAATATGCATCTTTAACTTACTACATTTTAACTTCAAACGGTATCGTAACAGTAGCATGTAACAACCGCCATCCTCCTCTCCTCCGTCTCCCTTCCATTTCTTTGTGCTATTTTTGGTTACATATTTTACTTCTCTATATGATATGCACAACAAAATTATATGCTCTTATTTTTTCTTTAAATAGTCAATAGTCTTTTAAAGAAATTAAGAAGCAAGGGGAAGAATCTTTTCTGTTTATTCACTTGCTATTTCTATTTCTAGGATTCAACATTCCTTAATATAGACCCATGTTTCCATTTGATATTATTTCTGCCTGATTAGCTTTTATCAGGCTGATGCAACACAAGAACGGGCTCTACCCATTTACTACCCACTGAGTGCTTTATCTAAAATATGAAATACTGGTGTTTATTTAAAGAATAAATGAGGGGCGCCTGGGTGGCGCAGTCAGTTAAGCGTCCGACTTCAGCCAGGTCACGATCTCGCGGTCAGTGAGTTCGAGCCCCGCGTCAGGCTCTGGGCTGATGGCTCAGAGCCTGGAGCCTGTTTCCGATTCTGTGTCTCCCTCTCTCTCTGCCCCTCCCCCGTTCATGCTCTGTCTCTCTCTGTCCCAAAAATAAATAAACGTTGAAAAAAAAAATTCTAAAAAAAAAAAAAAAAGAATAAATGAAACATTCAAGGTACTTGTTGAAAGGCTTATAGTCTGGTAAGTACTTTACTAGAAACACAAGGCCCACAGAAGGACCAACCAACTCTATCTAGTCACATTCAGGAAAATTTTACAAAACTGGTGACATAGTAGATCATCAATGGCCAACAAACTTTTCCCAAAAGAGTAGGTGAAAGACAGTTTAAGAAGAGTTTTAGAAATGTATGCAAAGACATGTTGCAGGAAATGGTCTTGATACACCTAGTGCTGCTGACAGAGGCAAAGTGTCTTCTCCTGGATGTGTGGAGGAAGTGGGAACAGAGCTAAAGGCAAAGGTCTGGCTCAAATTTTTAAGTCCCCTGAATATCACGATAGGGACTTTGAACTTTATCTCCCAAGTACTGGGAAAGTCTTTAATCCGTCTGCATTTACAGGATGATGCAGGAGCAAAACTGGAGGCAGGGGGACCACACAGGCAACTACTCCTAAAGTGTCGAGGAAAGGTAACCAAGACATGCAGTGGAATGCAGAGGGGGTCAGGAGATGTCTCAGAGGTTCAATCCACAGGATCTGGGGAGAATCAGACTTAGCGGGAACGGAAAGGGAGGGTTAGGAGATCAATCCCGAGAGCAAGAAAAAGACCACGTCGGCCAACAAGAAAGAGTAGAATCAGTGGGTGGGGTAATCGGGAGCCAAAGAGCACTTGAGCTAACCACTGACTTTTCCAAGTGTGTTTGCTCCTTTCCACATGGCAGCATTTTTGTCATCTTGAATTGTCATTTAGAGCTGCAGGGGCCATGACATGGAAGCCAGGTATCAAGAGGGGGGAGAAAACCCAACTCAGTGACAACCTGTGCTGCTTCCAAGAACTATTTATATGAGCAGTGGCAGCAGGCGATGCGAGGATGAGAAAGGAACACAGCAGGTACATCACGGAGCAGCCCTAATGCACAGGAAGGGCCTGAAATACTCTCACAGCATCTGGCAGCAGCCCTGGTCACAGCCTCCCCGGGGGTAAGTGCTTTGATGCTTGATACAACAAATGCAAAACAGAGGCAAGCCTTGGCAAGAAAGACTATTACTCCACGGACTGAAAAAAGTGACAGATGATGAAATGTGATGCTAAGAAGCCCAAGCTAAGCCATTAATTCTTGCGGAGCCATTCTCCAATGGCTGGGAAGAAAAATGGTCTTTCCTATAAACCAAAACCACACTTATTATTTGGGGCTGTATCACTTTAAAAGGAGTTTTTTTTATCAACATTAACGTGGGCAGCAACATCCCTCTCTTTCACTCTGTGGAACACGGAACCCACGGGTGGAGGGAAGGGGCTGCTGGCTGTGATGTTCTTTCCCAGTTCAAGGCTACAGAGGTGCTTGTGATCACTGCCACCGTAACTCTATCAAGAATAAACAATACTAGGGGCACTGGGGGCTCAGCTGGTTAAGCATCTGACTTGATTTCAGCTCAGGTCATCATCTCACGGTTCATGGGTTCAAGCCCCGCATTGGGCTCTACGCTGATGGCACAAAGCCAGCTTGGGATTCTCTCTCTCCTCCCCGCTCTCTGCCCTCCCCCACTTGCATTCTCTTTCAAAATACATACACTTTAAAAAAAAAGAGGAAGAAGTAATACTGTCCCACTGCATCCTACTCCAACATGTAAGATACCACTGGACATGAAAGTAAATAGGAAGTACTCGGTGGTAATCTGCACCTGCTTCCCACAGGCTGCTGGACGCTGGAGGAGGAATCTGAGAAGAGCAGCCCCGTTGGATGGAATACCACCCACCACTTTCAGAACCAACCACTCCCGGCTCTCTCTCAAAGTTTTCGATGCAATATTGTCATTCTCCTGCCTCAGAGCAGAGTACCTCTAGGACCTCTGGCCACTTCTGGGTTTGACATAGACACGCTGTCTGATTTCTTTCCCCCTGGAGGAAGGCTAGGCCTGGAGGAGTAAACTGGAGAGAAAATGTCTGTGCAAGATGGGCGCCCTGGGCAGAAACAGCCCAGGGCTCTAGATGGCCGGGAACTCCATGAACGGGGAGGTGCCGAGATCCTGGACAGCCTGGCTCTGCACGCTGTTTTCCAGGGATGCCGGAAGTGACACAGGAAGAGATGTTAGACTCCAGGAGTCCCCAGGACATGTGGCTACCTGCCGAACCCCTACTAGCAGGAGAGGGAATCAGACTGAAGCCAGGACCAGCCTCAGGGCCATGAGTGGGAAATGTGTCCTGTACAATGACGGCCACAAGCAAGCATGTTGCAATGTTGATGTTATTATTCTGCCACGTTACAAGGTGTAAAGCCTGCCCACTACAATCAAAGGAAAAGGCACTTCTTATAAGGCCTGTTTTTCTGATACAGAAACCTGAGTCCCAGGGAGGCTATGCAACTTGGCACGGTGGTGTGGATTTGACTAGAGGTGGGACCAAGATGAATCCTGAGGTCGGAATTCCAAATGCAGCGCTGTCAGATTCCAGAAGAAGGCAATCATAGGGCAGAGATCCTCTTACCTGGTCGCCGGCAGAGTAGTGACTCGGGTGAAGAACACAGACGGCTCAGCCTCCACGTGCAGCCCCAGGGACAGGTTCCTGTAATACCCTTCAGCGTGGCCCGGGCCTCCAGAGTATTTGAAATTCAGGATAGCTTCCAAGGTCTAAAATGATGTAAACACGGTATGTTAGTAATCGCGAAGTTGATGGGCTTTCTTCCAGAAGGCAGGCTTCACTCAGGTAAGAGGGAAGATAACCCCAACTGGGCAACTCGGAAACTGGGCCCCTGCACCGTCTTTCCTAGGATGCCCTGTGTCTGCACCAACATCCCTCAGCCCAGATGCACAAATGGAAAAAGGCTCCAAAATTATTCTGTGGTTCCTAGAGCATTTCTGAGAGAAAAACACATTTCAATCAGCATCACTTCAACATACAGACGAGAGGGTTGGGGGAAGGTGGCACTTCTGTCCGGGAGGTAGAGCATAGCTCCCAGGTCAACAGTCAGTAAGGCTGACCAGCTACAAACTCCTGACACTTCCTTGAACCCATCAAGAGATGAGGTCACAGGGTAACCACAGAGCCAGAAGGCCAAGGAGGTACACGGCCCTTCTGGAAGGTAAAGGGTAGGGATATCTTCTCAACAAGTACAGAGCCAGCCAGCACACAACTGGCAGGAAGCAATTAGCCCAAAGTTTAATAAATTGCTAAAGGCTGAGTAGGGGCTCTAATAATAGCAAAGACCCCCTTGGGAACCCAGACCAGAAGATAGTTCCCACCCACTGTAGGCTCCTCACCATGAACCCTCTCGGGGTATACACACACAGGACTAGGGCAGGGGGCTGCGGTGGGGGAAGCAGAGGTAGCCTCCCTCCAGAGCACGGGCATGGAGGAAGGGAGTCAGCAGCCACCAAATAAAGGTAAGAAGCCAAGACACCGGCCCCAACCCCACACTCCCCTCCCATCCCCAAGCAGACCCTTCTCTACTCTGAAGCAAAATCCTAAGCTTCTGGAGGAGGGGTGACCAATGCCAAGAGTACAGTGGCAGGGATGAATACCCATTCTAGTGGGGGGAAGGGCAGGAGGTGGTCCCCAGCCAGAATCCCGTACCAATGCTGTCAGAGCTGGAAACCCACTCGTCCACAATGCCCACCATGTACTGGTCAGAGAGGTCGCCGCGTGGGCAAGGAGCAGGGATGCCAAGGGAGCCCATAACATGAGACCTAGATGCACAGTGCGGGACAAGGACAGCAGGGAGACCCCACCTGCTCCTGCCACCAGCACCAGTGGGGAAGGAACACGGTATGGAAAGCCCCCAGCCCTGGTGGTGCAGGAAGGGCTGGGGACGGAGGAAGACCACTCTGGGCAAACGCCCTGGCGCCTCAGCAGCCCCTACCCTCTGCCCTGCCCCCCAGCATATGACAACAGCAGAGGAATTTGGGAGCCTGTGGCGCACCCAAGTAACTATAGCAACGAGAAATCTCAAGCCCAGCTCAACTCCTCACTCCAGTGACTCAACCTTCTGCAGTCAAGTCCCAGCATGGGCCCCAGCCAACTACGGCCCAGCCAAAAGCAGCCTGAAGCCTGGTTCTGTACACCCCCGAGAGCAGTTTTTACAGAGTCAAAAGGCTCTAAAACAACAACAAAGAAAAACAAAGAACATATGAAAGTAACCATTCGTGGCCGACAAAACCAAAGTGTGTACTGTATGGTTCTTGACACGGAAAGCTTGCTGATCAAACCGGAAGAAGGAAACAGAAGTAGATCTTCGTGACCGTGGGCGAGGCTGTGGTTTCACAGGTAGGACCCCAAAAGCACAAGCAAGGAGAGACAAAAGTCACGGGAATCCCAGGGAGGCAGACCCTCAGGATGAAGGGCCAGAAGGCCCACCGCTGCAGCTAGGCCACGTAAAGAGGGGTCTGAGAAAGTACCCACAGCTGGCCCTCAGCGGACCACTGAAGACACGTGTGCAAGTCCGAGCTCTCCGCTGGGCCAGAGAAACCAGAGCGGCGCCGGCCATGGCCATCCGGGACCTCAGCGCCATGTGCCCAAGGGGGGGACGCACGTGTCCTCTCCCCTGGTAAGAGCGCCACCAAGCCACGCTTCCGACAGGAAGAAGGAGCTGCCTGCCTTCCTCTCTCTGTTCAGGAGTCCTGTTTCGATAAACCCTCCTGGCCAGACACCGTGTTCAGCCTTTAGTTATCGCTTTTGTTGACCTATTTCTTGTCTCCAGCGGAGAGGCGACCGCAGCGCAGACTTGGAAAATAAACATCCTGCATGGGCAAGTGGTCACAGAAAGGGCATCGGGAGGGGGACAAGAACTTGGCCGTGAGAAGGCCAGGCGAAAAAAACCTCCAGAAGTGGCCCAGCCGCACGGTACGGGGGAGGGGCGCGGGCCGGTTAAGCTCAGTCTGACGCACCGGCTCCACCAGGTCTCGGGCTCTTGCCCACCATTCCCAGCCCATTTCTCCACTGTGACGCAGGGACAACAACGAATGCCTATCTCAGACTCCAGCAAAGATTTAAGGAGAAGACGAGGTAGCAGAACCAACAGATGCTCATTAAACAAACGCCTTTCTCCCTCTGCAACCCCACCATTGGACACCCTGAGGCAACACGGCTTAAAGTGGGAAGAAATGGGAAATGGATTTCAGCCCTGGTTCTTTTTCTTTTTTCCGCCCCCATTTTGTATCATGGTAAGATATACGTAATAAAATTTACCGTTTTAATCACTTTTAAATGTAAGTTCTGTGGCATTAGGTACATTCACATGGCTGTACAACCATCACCACCGTCCATCCATATCCAGAACGTCTTCATTTTCCCAAACTAAAACTCTATCGTTAAACACTAAGTCCCTGCTCCCCTCCCCCAGCCCTGGACAATCACCATTCTCTTTCTGTCTCTGTGAATTTGATGACTCTTGAAACCTCACTTAAAAAGATCACAGTTTCTGTCCTGTTGTGACTGTTTATTTTACTCAGGTGAATGTCTTCAAGGGTCATACATGTTGTAGCATGTGTCACAACTTTTCTTTCTTTTAGAGAGAGAGCACATGTGAGCAGAAAGAAGAAGGAGGAAAGAATTAGAGGGAGGGGGAAGGGCTGGGGAGGGGAGGAGAGAGAGAGAGAGAGAGAGAGAGAGAGAGAGAGAGAGAGAATGAATCCCAAGCAGGCTCCTCGTTCAGAGTGGAGCCCAACATGGGACTCAATCCCATGACCTTGGGATCATGACCTGAGATGAAATCAAGAGTAGGACATTGAACCTACTGAGCCATCCAGGCGCCCCAGAACTTTCTTTTGAAAGCTGGATAACATTGCATTGCGTATACAGGCCACATTTTCTTTTATCCATTTGTCTGTTGATGGACACCTGGGTTTCTTCCACCTTTCGGCTATTGTGAGTAGTAACATTGCCATGAACATGGGTGTACAAACACCCGTTCTGAGACAGAGCTTTCAACACTTTGGGGAATTCATTTACTTCTATATATTGAATTGTTTTAGGACTCAACATGCCATTTTCCACAGCTGCCACCAACAGTGCACAAGGGTCCTAAATCCTCCATAGCCTTGTCAACATCTGCTATTTCCTATTTGGTGGATTTGTTGGTTTTATAACAGCCCTCCTAACGGGGGTGAAGTGGTATCTCTTTTTGGTTTTGATTTGCATTTTCCTAACGGCTAGTGACACTGAGCGTCTTTCCATGTGATCACTGGCCATTTATGATTATCTTTGGAGACAGATCTGTCCAAGTCTGTCGCGACATTTTAAATTTTTTTTTTCAACGTTTTTTATTTATTTTTGGGACAGAGCAAGACAGAGCATGAACGGGGGAGGGGCAGAGAGAGAGGGAGACACAGAATCGGAAACAGGCTCCAGGCTCCGAGCCATCAGCCCAGAGCCTGACGCGGGGCTCGAACTCATGGACCGCGAGATCGTGACCTGGCTGAAGTCGGACGCTTAACCGACTGCGCCACCCAGGCGCCCCTGTCACGACATTTTAAAAACTCACTTCCTACCCCTCTTTAAGGTGTCCTTCACACGTATGGGCTTATAGGTTCCTTTCAACTTTTGCACTACCAGGAATACTTTCACTGATGTTCTCCACCTGCATAAATGTTCCTCATCCTTCATGGCCCAGATAAAGCCACGCCTTATCCAAGACGACTTCTACACTTCCTCACTTCAAAAAAGGCTCAACAAAAGACAAAATATACCCAAAGATCCTATTTTGGATTCACCAAAATCGCAAATATTTTTCCCACAGTATAAAGCACTGCCCTATCATCTCACAAAAGGATTGCTGGTTTCTTGTGAATGTTTCTCACGCTTTTTGAAAAATCCCTAGTCACCAGCAAGTAGCAAGACCCCCCACATAGACACATCCCAATAAGCCTTTCTCTAACAACCTTCTGAATACAACAGATTCCATTTGCTCAGTCTATTCTTTCATTCATCTTTTTTTCCCTCCTGGGTACTTTTGGTGTCAGGCTCTATGCTCCCAGTAGAATAAGGGTTGACCCCTGATCTCAGAGAATGCAGTACACGGTGAGTGAACAAGTATCTCAATAAATAACTAATAAACGAAGCCAACCCATCAACCAACATCTACATGGCAGTCTTCCCACACTGCAGGCATGGTGGTCAGGGAAACAAACATTCTGAAAAACAGCCTTGAAATGCCCAAACCTGTGAGGTAACACAAGTGTCACATGGTCTTTGTTTTTTTAAGGCAAACTTAAGAGTTACTTTCAGGATGTGATGTAGTAGAAATCGCCTAGGAATGGAGCAAAAAATACACAGGATAGGTAACAGCATAACAAAGAAGGAAGAGTCTGTGGTTTTGTTTTTCTGGAAGTGGCTGAGTCTTTCCTCTGTTAAGAAGCAAGGAAAAAATGTAATTACAGGGAAAATAATTTATAAAAGTCAAGCAAATTAATTATTTTGTGAAATTATTGTTCCTGTCTTTCTTCCTTCATTTCAAAAAAAAAAAAAAAAGCCTCCTCAGCCCTATAAAATTACAATATTTTAGTCAAAAGAAAGTGGGTTGGTAAGGCAAAAGACACAAGATGCTCAAACTTTTTTTTCAATCAAAATGTAATGAGAAGCAATGTGCTATTCTGTCCTGAGACTTCCCCTTCTCAGAACATGGTGCAGTTCTTACTTGGAAAAAGACTATTAGAGAAATCAGTAGTGGGCAAGGAACTAAAGGAAAGAAACTTCTAGGCATACAACTTATTATTTGAGCTAAAATAAAAGGTCTTCCAAAGGCTACCTTTTATTGAGCAGCTACTAGGTACCAAACACTATGATAAGTGATCTATATAGATTGACTCTAACATTCTTAAGAGTCCTACAAAGAAAGTCCTATTTTCAAAAACAAGGTTCATAGCAGTCAGAAGACTGCACCAAGCCACACACCCAGGAAGACAGCACATCCAGGATTTAAATGCAGAGCTACATGGCTGCATAGCCCTCTCTCTTGCCATTTTTGCAAACTATTCAGAAGAGCATTCATCCATCCACGTACTCATTTGCTGACCGTGAACACATGTCTACTGTGTAAGGGACACTGGGAGAAGACACGAGGCCACCTACAGGGATTCAAGTCTAGTTAAATACACAAGCCCAGAGATATCTTAAGATAAACCATGGCATGTTCTAGACAAATATCCCAGGATATATGGAGATACAGAATACTATTACAGCTGGAAGGCCAGGAGTTGGATAAGAAGGAACAACATCACAGCGAGAGGGGCATAATCAGCCAATTATTAAATTGAAATGGATAAATAGAGAAAACTAAATTAAACTAAAATCTAGTTCTTGAAAACATCATTAAATGTGATATTCCCCTAAGTCAGGCCTATGAAAAAAGAGAAGAAACTACTTACCAATATCAAAAAGGAAATGAATGTCAGCATAGACCCTACACACGTTAAAAGAATAATAAAATAGTGCAAACAACTTAGTGCCAATAGATTCAACTTAAATAAAATAAACACATTACCAAACGGAACCAAGAAAAACTAGAAAACCTAAGGGCCCCATGTTAACTGATGACACTGGATTCACAACTGAAAACAGCTCTCCTAAGAGAAGCCAAGCTCAGAGGATTGCCCCACTGAATTCTATCAACACTTCAGGTTAGAGACAATACAGTTTTATACAAACACCTTCAGAAAATAGAGGAGATGGCCCCATTCTTTTTAAGAGGCCAGTCTTACCCAAATACTAAAATAAGGGTTTACGTGGACAGAGAAACTACAGACCTATGTTCCCTCATAAACTTAGATGTAAAAATCCTAACAAGGATACCATAGTTTTGAATGACACATTGGACCGAATGGACTTAACAGATATATTCAGAAAATTTCATCCTAACACAACAGAATACACATTCTTCTCAAGTGCACCTGGAACATTCTCCAGAACAGATCACATCCTGGGTCACAAATCAGCCTCAACAAGTACAGTAAGATGGAGATTATACCATGCTTATTTTCGGACCACAACACCATGTAACCTGAAATCAACCGCAAGGAAAAATTCGGAAAGACCATAAATGCTTGGAGATTAAAGAACATCCTACTAAAGAATGAATACATTAACCAAGAAATTAAAGAAGAAATTAAAAAGTACATGGAAGCCAATAAAAATGAAAACACAACAGGCCAAAACCTCTGGGATGCAGCAAAGGTGGTCATAAGAGGGGAGTATATAGCAATCCAGGCCTTCCTAAAGAAGGAAGAAAGGTCTCAAAAACACAACCTAACCTTACACCTCAAGGAGCCGGAAAAAGAATAGCAAAGCTCAAAACCAGCAGAAGAAGGGAAATAATAAAGATTAGAGCAGAAAGCAATGATATCAAAATGAAAAAAAAAAAAAAATAGAACAAATCAATGAAACTAGGAGCTGGTTCTTTGAATGAGTTAACCGAATTGATAAAGCCCCAGCCAGACTTATCAAAAAGAAAAAGGAAAGGACCCAAATAAACAAACTCACAAATGAAAGAGGAGAGATCACAACCAATACCACAGAAATACAAACAATAATAAGGAAACATTATGAGCAATTAGATGCCAACAAATTGGGCAATCTGGAAGAAATGGACAAATTTCCAGAAACATATAAACTTCCAAAGCTGAAACAAGAAGAAATAGCAAATGTGAACAGACTTATAACTAGTGAAGAAATTGAATGAGTTATCAAAAATCTCCCAACAAACAAGGGCCAGGTGGCTTTCCAGGGGGAACTCTACCAAACATTTAAAGAAGAGTTAACACCTATTCTTTTGAAGCTGTTCCAAAAAAAAAAGGACATGGAAGGAAAACTTCCAAACTCATTCTACAAGGCCAGCATTACCTTGATTCCAAAACCAGACAAAGACCCCACTAAAAAGGAGAACTATAAACCAATTTCCCTGATGAACATGGATGCAAAAAACCTCAACGAGATACTAGCAAACCAGATCCTACAATACATTAAAAGAATTACTCACCGCGATCAAGTGGGAATTATTCTTGAGATGCAGGACTGGCTCAATACCCACAAATCAATGGGATAAAATAAAGGATATTTAAAAATAAAGGACAAGAACCACATCATTCTCTCAATAGACCCAGGGAAAGCATTTGACAAAATACAGCATCCTTTCTTGATAAAAACCCTCAAGAATACAGGGATAGAAGGGATATACTCAAGATCATAAAATCCATATACAAAAGACCCACTGCTAATCCTCAATGGGGAAAATCTGAGCACTTTCCCGCTAAGGTCAGGAACATGACAGGGATGTCCACTCTCAGCAATGTCATTCAACATAGTGTGGGAAGCTCCAGCCTCAGCAATCAGACAATAAAGTGAAATAAAAGGGATCTGCACTGGCAAGGAGGCAGTAAAACTTTCACTCTTTGCAGATGACATGATACTCTACATGGAAAACCCAAAAAACTCCACCAAAAAACTACTAAAACTGATCCATGAATTCAGCAAAGTCACAGGATATAAAATCCATGTACAGAAATTGGCTACATTTCTATATACCAATAATGAAGCAGCAGAAACAGAAATCAAGGAATCGATCTCATTTACAATTGCATCAAAAGCCATAAAATACCTTGAAATACACCTAACCAAAGAGGTGAAAGATCTATACACTGAAAACTATAGAAAGCTTATGAAAGAAACTGAAGAAGACACAAAGAAATGGAAAAAACACTCCACGCTCATGAATCAGAATAACAAATATTGTTCAAATGTCGACACTACCCAGAGCAATCTACACATTAACTGCAATTCCTATCAAAATAATACCAACATTCTTCACAGAACTAGAACAAACAATTTTAAAATTTGTATGGAACCACAAAAGAGCCCAAATAGCTAATGTAATGTTGAAAAAGAAAACCAAAGCTGGAGACATCACAATCCTGGACTTCAAGCTGTATTACAAAGCTGTAACCATCAAGGCAGTATGGTACTAGCACAAAAACAGACACTCAGATCAATGGAACAGAATAGAGAACCCAGAAATGGACCCACAAACGTATGGCTAACTGATCTTTGACAAAGCAGGAAAGAATAGCCAATGGAATAAAGACAGTCTCCTCAGCAAGTGGTGCTGGGAAAACTGGACAGCAACATGCAGAAGAATGAGCCTGGACCACTTTCTTACACCAGACACAAAAATACCCCCAAAATGGATGAAAGACTCAACATAAGACAGAAGCCATCAAAATCCTAGAAGAGAAAATAGGCAACAACGTCCTGGGCCTCGGCTGCAGCAACTTCTTACTTGACGTGTTCCTGGAGGCAAGGGAAACAAAAGCAAAAATGAACTACTGGGACCTCATCAAGATAAAAAGCTTCCCCACAGCAAAGGAAACAATCAGCAAAACTAAAAGGCAACTGATGGAATGGGAGAAGATATTTGCAAATGACATATCAGATAAAGGGTTCGTATCCAAAATCTACAAAGAACTTATCAAACTCAACACCCAAAAAAACAAATAACCCAGTAAAGAAATGGGCAGAAGACATGAATAGATACTTTTCCAAAGAAGACATCCAGATGGCTAACAGACACATGAAAAAATGCCCAACATCACTCATCATCAGGGAAATACAAATCAAACCACAATGAGGTATCACCTCACAGGGGCCAGAATGGCTAAAATTAACAAGTCAGGGAACAATAGATGTTGGCGAGGATGAGGAGACACGGGAACCCTTTTACACGGCTGGAGGGAACGGAAACTGGTGCAGCCACTCTGAAAAACAGTATGGAGGTTCCTCAAAAAATTGAAAACAGAACTACCCTACAACCGAGAAATTGCACTATTAGGTATTTATCCAAAGAATACAAAAATGCTGATTCAAAGGGGTACACACACCCCAGTGTTTATAGCATAGCCAAAGTATGGAAAGAGCCCAAATGGAGTGATGAATGCATGAAGATGTGGTGGGTGGGTGGGTGTGTGTGTGTGTGTGTGTGTGTGTGTGTGTGTGTGTGGTGGAATACTACTTGGCCATCAAAAAGAATGAAATCTTGCCATCAGCAACAACATGGATGGAACTAGAATGCATTATGCTAAGCGAAATAAGTCAGAGAAAGACAAATACAACATGATTTCAGTCATATGTGGAATTTACAAAACAAAACAGATGAACCTAGGGGAAGGGAAGCAAAACTAAGATAAAAACAGAGGAAGACAAATCATAAGAGACTCTTAAATACAGAGAACAAACTGAGGGTTGCTGGCAGGGTGTTGGGTGGGGGGGATAGGCTCAATGAGTGATGGGCATTAAAAAGAACACTTGTGGGGATGAGCACTGGGGGTTATATGTAAGTGATGAATCACTAAATTCTATTCCTGAAATCATTACACTCCGTATTAACTAACATGGATTTAAATTTTTAAAAAAGATGTGAAAATCCTACATTCAGTAGCACATAAGATGGAAAATACATCATGACCAAATAAGTTTATCTCATCAATGCAAGGTTGGTAGTATCAGAAAATTGGTTAATGTCATCACAACATTAAGAGACTATTTTACCAGACAAAAAGGAAAAGCCACATGATCATTTCAGTAACATCAGAAAACACAGTTGACAAAATTCAAAACCCACTTATGATTTTGTTTTAAAAATCTCCACAAACTAGGCATAGAAAGGAATGCCCTCAATCTATAAAACACACTCATGAAAAAAAAAAATTTTGCAGTTTTAAAACCACAGCTCATGGTCAACTAAGTGTTCTGTACAAATTTGAAACTGGACTCAGGCAAGGACATAGCTGTCATTACTCCAACCAACATTGTTATTGAGACCCTAGTAAGTCCAATAAGGTAAGAAAAAGAAATTAAAGACATACACGTTGGAAAGGACAAAGTAAAACTGTCTGCTCACAGACAGCACAATCATATAAAAACAAAATCCTAAGGAATCTACCAGAACTCTCAGAAATTGCTCGTAGTAATATACAATAGTACCATCACTTCAGAAAACAACTAGTCAAAATTCCTTCCAAACATAAAGAATTAACATACTGTTCAACAACAAAACTCCTACCAAGAAAAACAAAAACACATATCCACACAAAGACATATATGTAAATATCTATGGAAATTCTATTCATAATATTCCCAAACTGGAAACAACCTCAATGTCCAGGAAGAGGCGGGTAACTAGATTAATCATAGTATGTCCATAAAATGAAATACTACTCAGCAACTGAATGGAACAAATTACTGATACACACAAATGGAAGAACCTCAAAAACATTATTCTGAGTGAAAAAGGAGTAGGCTATACTATATGCTTGCCTGTATACGAGATGCTGGAAAAAAGTTGGTCTTTAGTGCCCAAAAAAACCCGTCAGTAGTTGCCTGGGGCTAGGGACAAGAGAGGGTTGATTGTAACGGGATCAGGAAAACTTTGGGGGGTAATGAGAATATTGTACCTTATGGCGGCAGTGGCGGTGGCAAGGGATACACTTTTGTCAAAACTCATCAAACTGTACAGTTAACGTGGCTGAATTTTATAGAAAGCAATTCACACTCAAAGTTGACTTCACAAATTGATCCTGACCATTAATAGGCACACAATCATTTGCCAACATTACACCAGAAGATTCCAAGTAACAGTGTGGGCCACACTGATGTGGGACTGCTCACGTCTAAGGACAAAGGATTCCAGGATCCAGGATCCAGGAGTCAGGATTTCCAGGTTCTACAGCAAAAATCATCAAGTGAAGTTATGATTTACTACAATTAAAACTTCACATAATCTCGGTAAAGTCATGTCCCTTCTCCAGGTCCCCATATCCTCATCTGTAAAATCAGGGTTGTGCCAGACATTACCTAAGGTTCTTACCAGTTTCTCAGTGAACTGTTATTATTCACTCTGTATTACCAATCTCATGTTTCATGATTCTAATCTAACTAAGGCTCTTGCCAGATAGACACCCTCACCTTTATACGGTATCCTAATTTATAAGCTATAGATCTCTAATTTTTTTTTTAATTTTTTTTTCAACGTTTATTTATTTTTGGGACAGAGAGAGACAGAGCATGAACGGGGGAGGGGCAGAGAGAGAGGGAGACACAGAATCGGAAACAGGCTCCAGGCTCCGAGCCATCAGCCCAGAGCCCGACGCGGGGCTCGAACTCCCGGACGGCGAGATCGTGACCTGGCTGAAGTCGGACGCCTAACCGACTGCGCCACCCAGGCGCCCCAGATCTCTAATTTTTAAAGACCCTAATTGGACCTGTCACCACAGATTTCCTTCTGCTCTCTTTCTGTGATAGGACATAAGATTAATAGCTGTGATATGATCCAGTTAAGAAGTCAAACATTCAGGACCAGAGGTCCCAGCTGGGGTTCATTCCCAAGAGACCAGCCCTATGGTTTACGTAAGGTCAGAGAAACATACAAATGAAAGCCATACCATTACTTTCCAGTTAATTAGCACTTTCAGCCAGTCTTTCTTCGGTGTTAATTATGCCTTAAAGATGCCAAGTGACTACAAATTAAATGGTACATCCACAATAATGTAGAACTGGGTTTAAGCAATGCCAGCCATCCAAATGGCTCCTACTCCAGAAGCACAACAGTCCCTCAGTGGCTGAGAAGGCTTGGGACACTAGGGCAGCATGGAGGCAGGTGTGCCTGGGACTGTTGTTAAAAGGCCAAGTCAATCGGATTTTGGTACCAAGAAAAGGAGCCATTTTCACATCTTTATTTGAGAAGTATATGTTCTCATCATTTGAGGTTTTTAAAAACAAATTATTATTTTTTTTAAATTGACCTATTAGTCTTCCAGATTTAAAGGTTTTATATATTAAGGGAATTACTCCTTGCCTGTGATAGAAATTGCAAACATTTTTCACAGCTGGACGCTGTCTTTGGTGCTGTTTATTTGCCTTGCAGAAATGGTTACTATTCTTCTAGTTAATGCATCAATTTTTTATGTCCCTTACACCTTTATTTTTTATGGTTCCTGAATCATGGTTGGAAACACCCTCCACGCTCCCAGGTCATAAAAATTTTTTTTCCCTACTGCTTTGATCTTTTAAACTTTTAACTTCAATATTATCTCAACATGACAAGAAAGTTCAAAGTATGAAAAACCTCCCCATGACCTAATTCAAAAATGGTTCACATTTTATCCCATTGTTGTATAATTCTCTGTCACTCTTTCATACTTATATATAGATAAATACGCTAAGGAGAATGTCTGCAAGGTTTCTCCTCTGTTTAGTTCCTCGTTTTTCCCCAGTAATCAATAAGTAATTTGTGTGCAGATGCTTTGAGGATTGGTCAATACTGTATTCCTCATTAAATTTTCACCCACTACTGTACCATCCACTCACAGTCTTCTAACATCATCATTTCACATTTATTAGATGCCAATCTACTTACACGACCTTTTCCTTCCCTGTTTATTTGGTTAATATGCACACAGATTAATGGCTCCTTGTTTTATTCGATGGGTTATAATCTGTTACCACCATTACTCATGCTGATGCGCAGATGGTCCCAGATTTGGCATATGTTCAGGCTGGCTGCTGTGTCCTTTGACACGCCCTCATCAATCTTTAAGCAATTCCTTACTTTACGGAACAACAGGATGTTCCAGGGTCATCTTCTGTGTTCTCTGCCCTAGAAATCAACCATTTCTTTGAAGAAGGCTGAGGGTCTTTTTTGTGGGGAATGTTAACAAGAAATAGGTGCTCACTGTGCTCATTGCTACTAAGATGCTCCGGCTGGAGGGCTTTTGCTCACGAACAAACCTCAAGTGTGAGCTTATGCCTGTGCTTATATGCATGTGTTTATGTATACCGATACCTATTTCCATATCTAGTTTTATACAGTCACTTGCATATATATGGACAACAATATAGAAATACACCACAAACTGGGAGTTCGTAAGTGAAAACTCAGGTTCCAGACTCCCACCCTAAGATTCACTCAAATTTCCCCTTTCCACATCTGTAACAACCTTCTTTAATTGGGAGAAATGAGGTCCCATCATCCTCAATATGCTTATTACTCAATTGCTCACACATAAAATACATAGAAAGTAGTATCATAATTGCTAATACACACTATTACAAAAAACAAATCTACTAACTGGAGTTTGATATTTGTTAGGCTTTCCTTTTTGGTGTGAGGTAAGCTTACATACAGTAAAGGCATTCAACCAAGTATACAATTCATTAAGCTTTGATACACACATGCCCCATGTAACTATTACCTAATAAAGATACACAACACGTTCACCAACCAAGGACGCTCCCTTGTGCCCCCCTTCTAATCCAAGACAGATACACTCTCCTGGGCAACCACTTTTCTGAACATTTTTATCACAGATTTGCCCTCGCCTGAATTTCACATATAGAGCATCATACAGTATGTTCTCTTTCATAACTGGCTTCCTTTGTGCAACATGTTTTCAAGATTCATCCATTATGGTGTGTACACAGATATATATCATGGCAGCTACAGATGTATAGTTACTTGTTCACTGCTCAGTGGTATTCCATTGTATAAATCTACCACAATCTGTTTATCCATTCTCCAACTCACAGGCATTGGAGTTGCTCCCAATTTGAAGAAAATAAAAATCGAGCTACTAAAAAATTCTCAAGCAAGTTTTTTTCTTTTTTCTTTTTTTTTTTGTGAAAGTATGTTTTTATCTCTCAGAGATATATACTTAGGAGTGAACTTGTTGGGTCATTACAGCAGGTGTGTATTTCATTTTAAGAAGACGGCAGTTTTCCAAATTAGGTTTGCGATTTTATACTCCCACTAACATAAGAGAGTTCCAGTGGCTCCACATCCTTGCCAACATTAGGTGTTGTCGGTTTTTCTGAATAACCATTATTCTGGCACATGTATTATCTCCCTGTGGTATGAATTCATGTTTCCAACTGGCTAGGTCTTCTTCATGTCTGGGTTGACAACAGTGCAAATGAAGAACATCTCCAGTGAGTGACCAACAAACAAACACAGGATGTGAGTGCATGGACACCACGTGACCCTGGCTCATGCAGACTGCTAGGTGAGCAGACTACAAAATAAATTTAAAAAAAAAAAGAATAAAACAGAAGACACAGCAACTGATTCAAGAGAGGCAGTCATCTGCATTTACAAGCACCCAGCATCAGGCATGACAATGGCCTTGGGTAGGGTCAAGCAGAAACACTAAGAAAGGCAAGAGGGAGTTGCACAAAGCCATCTTGGTAGGAAACAATCTACTCTGTCAGATCCACGTCCCCAGTTTCCACCTTCAGAGCCAGGGAACAGGCACCCTCCTCCTTGGAGGCATGCAGTTTCCTGCACCGCATCCACAGGACACAAGTCAGTGCTTCAGAATGGGCCAGCTCCCACCCCGACCATGGGGCCACAGAGACAGGACTCAGAACATGTCAACATTAGACTCTGGCACCTGGTACTCATGGAAAGCTGAGTATATCACATGGAAGGGGAAAAAGAGCCTAAATCCACACCTTAGAATCGTGGCCCTAAATCAAATGCACTGTGCCATCTCCTCCAACGTTACATCTGTGACAAGTCGGTCTTTGATCTCATTAGCCCTGGCATCATCCCTCACACTGCAGCACGTTCACTACGTCCCTAATAGTATTCCAGCCTTAGAGAGAGGGATCACGGTCCCCCACACTTCCAGTGCATGCTGCCACTCTAATAGGCACGGGGCCATGTGGTCTGTTAACCAAGGCTGGAAACGTGGAGTTCATTTACTCAAATGGTTGGGATGCAATTTTGGCTTTACTCAAGAGAGGCACAAGAATCAGAAAGGCTTAATTCACAGAGAAGGAAGGATACTTTTTTGTTAATGAGGCTTAAGTAGCCAGATTCTTATCTGGGGGAACTGTAAGTAAGCCAGATAAACAGTGGGAGGATTTCCCAGCACATTAAGTGCTTCCCTGAGTGAGGTTTAAAAAAAAAAAAAATACACAATTATTACACACTTTTTTAAACAGAATGATTTAATGTTCTCTATAGCTAAATAGTTACAAATGCCAGCTATATATAAATCCAAAACTTATGTTCCGGTCATTAAACCATAGAGTGCACCTGACTTCTCCTTCCCTAATTTTTACTTCCATGTTTTGACAGAAGACTTGACATAAAGATGTCTGTCTGTGCACATGGAAGGTCCCCAGTAGAAGCTCTCTGATCCACTCTGCCCAGCAGAAAGTGGCACCTTTTGCTATCATAGCAGCCAAATCCCTAGGACCTGATGATGCTCAGAGCACATGGAATGGGATGGGTTAGACACCTGCTCTACCCAGGGATTCTCTCAACTCTGGAAAAGTAGACACAGTGTCCAATGATCTCGGCGTTGACCTTTCCATTGATCTCTTTGTTTAACAATTGCATGGTCTGCCCATTCCAATAAGATTCCACCCATCCCAACTCTGAAAGGTCCGTCCAGGCTGCAAATAGAATTTGTGACCCAAGGATAACCCTGTATCCATCTTCCAGGAGCAGGAACCCACCCACACAAACACCAATAGGAGTGATGTTAATACTAACATGTTGTGGCGCCTACAGCTGTCTTGGAAACTGCCAGACTCACCCGAAAAGTAGAACCAGAGGAGCTAGCACCTCTTCTCTCCCGTCCTGAGAACGAGTCACAAGAAGCATTAAAACTCCCTCAAGATTATCAGCAGTGCCTAATCTACCACCAACTGCCTCCCACCCAAGCCCCCCTAGCCAAGATGATCCATGACAATTATGACACGGTCGAGACATTCATGACCTCAATGTGTACCAACATTGCTTCCCAGAAGACCGAGTGACCCCTTTGACAAAAGCCCACTTGGTGGCCGTGCTCAGAACGTCATGCCTGATGCATCCCTGACACTACCAAGGCCAGTGATCAAGTGGCAAGGTCAGCCCTGAGCTGAACGGGTGCACACTGGCAAGGCCTTCTTTGCCCCCATGCCAAACGTGTGTCAGGTATATGACCTACTGTCCAGAGGCAGCCAAGTCTGATGGCGTCAAGAAGGTGGGGGTGTAGGCACTGAAGGGCCCCTTGGAAGGTATCCCAGCTACCAGGGGGCCCATGACTGCTGAACCCGTGATGAAGGTGCCCACTCAAAGTTAGGAACCTTGGATGCTACAAGCTGTATTACCCTCAACAGAGAGCTTGTCAAGCCAATTTCCAGGTAGGAATTTAGCTACAACTGCATGGTGGACCCCAAAGTCCGTATGATCTCCACGGATGACCACTGAAGCAGCAGAAGAAAATGAGGCCGCAGCCACAGGGATTCCCTGAGCCATCTCCATTCCCAACATACTTGCCATCTCCCAGGCAGCTTCCATCCCCAGGTGCCTGAGAAAGGGACCCTAGGATCAATCCAACGGATGCACGGTGCCCAGCAGGAAAACAAAATAAACATGTATATACAGTGAAGTGCGCCAAACCACTGGAGTCCTGTGAAATGATGCGCTCTCAGCACAGGTGTTCAAATAGCGAGCAGCCGTAGAGGCCACACTGCAGGGCAAAGATGACCCCAGTGACCTCTTAAGTTCTCCCTCCTGACAGCATGAATTCAGTGATTTTAGCTACCAAGAGTTAGAATTAAAAGGGGGCCTTAGAAATAATAAAGTCAAGGGGCACCTGGGTGGCTCAGTCGGTTAAGCGTCCGACTTCAGCTCAGGTCACGATCTCATGTTTCGTGGGTTCGAGCCCCACATCGGGCTCTGCGCTGACAGCTCAGAGACTGGAGCCTGCTTCGGATTCTGTGTGTCCCTCTCTCTCTGCCCCTCCCCTGCGTGCGATCTCTCCCCCTCTCAAAAATAAAAAAATAAAACATGAAATGAAAGAAAGAATCAAGTCAGCAACCTTGTTTTTCACCTGGGAAACCCAAGATCCAGAAAGGAACAACTGACCTGGCCAAGGCCAAGGCTTCCTATCACACCAACCCCCTATGGAGAGGATCCTAAACCTTTTCTAAAGGCGGTCACATGCCGAGAGGACCCCAAGACAGCATTGAGATCTATTCCAGCTTGTCAGTGAAGCAAAACAGAGAAAACACCTGAGAACAAGCTATACTGGAAGGAGGGGCTATAAACTGAAGTAGGCATTCTTTATCCATCAGGAAGGAAGGTTATCAACAAACCATTACTGGGTAAACACAGAACACGTACTGGATGAGGTCACCGCGCCCACACTAGATGCCACGGGCACGGCAACGGCACCACGGAGATTCAGGAAACAGCCACTGCTCTTGGGAGCCAGGTGGGGGGCGGGGGGAACGCAGCATCAAGGCTTCCATTTGCTTCTGAACGTACTTCCACTTTCCCCAAAGGACGAAGGCAGAGAGCACGGCTGCTCACTGCACTGTCCTTTCAACTTCGTGCTTAAAATGTTTCAAAACACAACACTGAAGAAAGTACGGATACATCAAGGACTCTAGAGCCTGGACTTTAGGAAAAACTAAAAACTTGTCGACAATGCAGCTACTCTGCAGAGCACGCATGTGCTCCAGGGATGGTACCAGGTGCCCCCTGGAACAGATTCCCAGTCCCCCCAGGGCCTCAACATGGCTTCAAGGACTCGCCACAAGGTCCTGGGGGGGGGGGGGGGGCTCAGCTGGACTCTGACCCCCAGGCCTGTGCTCTGTCTCCTGCGATGTCACCTCCTCCAGCGCTCAGACCCGGCTGAGAGCAGGTGGTCAGTGGGGAAAGGGCCTTCCACCGAAGCCAGATGAGGCTGCTCAGGCCTCACGGCTGGGACTGCGGCAAAGCCTCCCACCAGACCGGACCTGCTCTCCCTGGAGCTGGGCTGCTCCTGGTCTCCCTCGTCTCTGCTGCTCTGCTTGGGGTTTGGCAGCCCTTCCGGCCGGTGGCCTTTGCTTCTTTCCCACTCCAGAAAACTTTTCCTTCAACAGAAAACACTACCTTTCAGCCTGCTTGGCCAGCAATGGCACTTCTGGACCCTTCGAGTCAGTGGCCCTGGTGAGCACCTACCTCTCTCAGGACCTCAGTCCTTTGTCCCCACAGTGAATCAATTTACCAACTGCTTTAGGGAATATCTCTTGGCTCAGCTGGCACAAAAGGCCACCACCTAGAACCCGTATTCTGTCTCTTGAGCGGATGTCCGTCATCCCCACGACGGGGTGAAAGCTGGGCACAGAAACAAAACGAGGCGCTCCCGCAAGTGGTAGTGGCAGCTAACTCCAGGAGTGGGGGTTCCTTCTTCTAGTCTACAAGCTAGAGATCCTCCAGAATATCTCATCCTATTGGCCAACAGGAAACCGCCTTTGAATGACCATCTACCACAAAACACTGATTCAGTTTTGTTTGTTCATCATGTGGTTTAAGCCCCACCATCTTTCAAAGAAGAGCTCGGCCACATTTCACAGTGACGAAGAGGAAGCCAAAGGGGGGCCAGGACGCACGTCCTCAGCCACACCTCTGCAGAGAACCCTCATTTCCTACTCTCGCGTTCCCACATGAAGGACTTGGCCATGAGAACCGCTCACCCTGTCGATGCCCAAGCTCACACAGAAAACAGCATGGTACAACCCATGGGGGCGGGGGGGATGGCGGGTAAACAGACCAGGGGCACCTCAAGCAGACACAACAAGCCTGCAGCCCCGCGCCCCGAGGCCCAAGGCATCGGCCCGGCGGCCCACCAGCACCCCCCTACCGGCACGTGTGCCGACGAGAGCTCTGCCCAAGAGCCTGCATCAGGACCACCTACAGAGCCGGCTCCAACAGGCTGCTGAGCCCCACACCAGTTTTCTGATTTGTGGGTCAGGTAGGGTCTGAAGCTGCAGGTCTGGAGACCACGCACTGAGAACCACCACCTGGAGACGGGGAGCTAAAGCCAACTCCCCTGACTGGTGAGATGCGGGGAAAGAGGAGGTACGGAGGGCCCCACCCCGTCCCTCTCTCCTCCAGGGGCCCTGCCAGCTTACCCCGCGGGTGACAACAGGGGTCTCCAGCCCGGCCCGTGATGGCGCAGATGCAGGATCGTGTGGGAGGCCCTGGCAAGCCCACCTGGCAGCAGTGAGGCCGGACCTCCAACCTAGCTTCTCCAGATCGGTAAGGAGACCCTGCCCCTCCCACCCATGCCTCTCTGCCATTCCACACTCAGCTGGTGCAGGCAGGGGGCGACCAGGCACCCTCTGGGACCCTGCCACACACTGCTTGTAAACAAACAGAGGCACAAGGACTCGTTGAAACGTCAGGTCCCTCCCCCAAGAGACCCTCAGGTGAGGCGGTGCCCCCAACGCCAGCTCGCAGACGGGCACACTGCCCACTGAAGGAGCTCCATCAAAGCCCACTGAGCAAGCGCATGAATGAAATACCTTCGGCACCGGTATTAAGGGCTTTCCGAGGATTATGTCTTCCCAGCCTCCGGGAGAATAGATCTCTATTATAAATGGAAACCTTATAGTCCTGCAGATGCTATTTTTTTAATGCACAGCCGCGTAAGAAAATTATCCCTTGTGCGCTCAATATGCATTTCTAATTACACTCACCTAAGACGTCGTCACTCTAAAGACTAAGAATAGTTAAGTAATAAAAATTACAGAGGAGTAACATTCCATGTCAGCTGAAAATAGTAAGCCAAAGGAAAGCCAGGATTAGTGAGTAGTCAGGAAGTTATCATGAAAAATCATGAATATTAAAAACCAAACGGTCAGAAAGTGGGCAGAGAACTTCACCCACAAAAGCAAGAGCCAAGTCGCCACCAAGGCACCTGACTACTTCATTCGAGTCTCTGCCTCTGGCCACCCCACCACCAGCACAGGTGCAAAGAAAAAGAAACGGGGAGACAAGGCACCTGAAGACTGAGTGTGGGAAGGCCTGCCGTTCGCGGGTCTGGTGACCCAGGCCAATGGCATCACGGCCTGTGCCCTGGGCTCTAGCACGTGCGATGACAGGCTGGCAGTCTACCCGCATGAGGGGCAGGTGTGAGCATGCAAGGAGAAGATGAGGCTGCCGGTGGAGCAGTCACTGGCTCCACTGCTTCCACGTGGAGACCAAGGCAGCGCGCTCTGGGACTTCCGGGGAGACCAAACCCACGGGGTCGTAGGAGGAAGGCCACTACCCCGCTCAGCCCCCAAGCCGGGGAGGAGCCCCAGATCCGTTACGTCCCTCACCTCACTCCTTCCGCCAGACGGTCGCTCTGAGTCAATACTGGTCTATTTAACCAAGAAAAATGAAAAGCGGTTATCACCAAGAGTACAGTTTGAACCTAGTTAATATTCTAACAGTGCTGACCGTCCACAGATCAGAGCCCTTCTCCAAAGTACAGCGGAATTTTAACCAGAAGGAAAAGGAATTTGCGACTGGTTCTAGACGGGGTCCATGGAGCTGACACCAAAGGATAAACCCCCGTCCCTGCTAAGGAACACCCGGGCAAGACACCCCCGGCTGCTGGAAGACGAGGCTAGAAAGACAGGTGTGGGCGGGCTGGAAGGGCTCAGCCTGGACTCCTCAATGCCGCTGAGCCCCTTCTGTCAGGACCCTGGGCCTGGCGGCCTGCCCCAGCCTCCCAGCCAAGCCTGCGGGGGCTTCTGTCACGACAGCTGGCAGCCAGGGCCTCCCAGCAGAGCTCATGGGGTCCACAGCCTTGCAGGGCCTTCCCACGTTTCTCGAGAAAACAACCGGGGGAGGGTTTTCAGACACGGTGAGGCCAACACCTGCTGAAAGGCACAGAGTCTGGGAGATGCTCAGAGAAGGAAACTTGACCATTTTCTCCTCTCTAAAGAATCTAGGAATGAAGAAAAGAACACAGAGGTTTACTGTTCAATGCCCCCCTGCCCACTTCTAAGTTGTAACTGCCTTTACAACAGCCCTAAGTTACAAACGGTTTTCCTTCAGTCCTCATTCTGAGCTGTACGTGAAAAGCTGGGTTCAGGTCTGAGCTCCACCAGCCACAAGCCCGATCAGAGCATTTCACGCTGTTCCCTGGACTTCAACTTCCTCATCTCTAAACCAGGAGAAACGTCCCCTGCTCCGGAGAACAGAAGTGTGTACCAAGAGCCTGGTGAGGCGGCCGCCACATCCCAGCACCCCGCCTGCTCTCCTGCAGAAGTGGCCATGACGAAGGACCGGTCTCTTTTGTGACTGGCTCAGCCCGGTGGCCTGGGAAGCAGGCCCGCAGCCCCCACATGGGCTTCCAGGCCGCCCCCTGCACAGCCTCCAGGGCAAGACAAGTGCAAGCAGCTAAAGACAGCTCCTCATGCCCAAGGGAGTGGAGTCACACAGCCTGCATGCGTGCGCGCGCGCGCGCACACACACACACACACACACACACACACACACACACACAGTCCTCAACAGAGGCACCTTTCAGAAGCACACGGGTGCTCGATGAACCCAGGTCCAACACACAGGGCAGGTCTTCAGCGTGAATGTGCAGAGAGGAGACCAGGGGAGGAGCCCAGGGTAGAGGAGGAGCCAAGAGGAAGTGGGCACGTAAGTGTTCGCCGAGGCCGAGCTGGGGGGTGGCAGTGGCAGGGGCCAGGCGGGACCCATCACGTCCAGGGGAGAGGTTCCAGAATGCAGCGGAAAACCAGTGACGGCCTCAAGACTCAAACTAAGAGAAAACACCCCACTCATGAAAGAGACAACGGTGGCAGGAGGGCCTCCAACACCACTGCCTAGTTCCTCCTGAGTCTCCACCTGTTTGAGAGCAGACGGCTCCTCAGTCCCCTACAGAGAGAGCAACAGTGACAACACATTACGGGTGTCTCCCCTGACAGGAGACGGGCTCACGCACCCTCGCGCAGACCTGTGACCCGGGCTCCATCGGTGCCTTCAGCAGGAAGCTGCATCAGACTCCAATCAGGCTCCGATGGAAGCAGCGGCACGTGCCGGCCGGCCGTGCCCCTCTCCGTGGGACAGGGTGGGCAAGAAGAGGTCAGGAAGTCAGGTTCCTTGTGTGCTCACTGCCCAGAAGGTCAACAGAGGAAAAGACCAGGGGAAGGGGTCCTAAGCTGAGCTCCCAGGAACGGCAGGAGGTCATCCTAGGAATCAAAGGGCCATCAAGGTCCAGAGGCACATGGCCAGCTACGGGAGACCCATCGGAAGCCACAGGCCCCCAACCAGAACCCAGAACAAGGCCATGTACAGAGTGCTGGCCACAGAAGCCCAGTGCATCTTCAAACATGACCCAGTAAGAGCTGAGCTTGAAGCTCCTTCCAACAAGAAGTCCCCGTAATGACTCTTCTGGGGACACACATACAGGTTTTCCACTAGCTCTGCATTAACACCATGGGTCCCCGGGCAAGGCGCCCACTCCCTGTCTACAAGAGCAGGCCGCGCACCCTGACCTCACAAGGTGGCCGTGAGGGCTGGAGCCTGGCGCATACCATGTGCCCAATCAACTGTCAGGGAACGGGAGGGGGCGGTGACAACAACAATGCCACTGTCCACACGGGAGCGCTCACACCTGTGCAGACAGTCTCACGGGAAGCTCTGGAAGGGACGCGCTTTGACCCTGTGGTCCATCTCTGTGCAGCCGACGGGATGAGAGGCAGGAAGACAAGGAAACCAGCACCACTGACCGCGGCCACTGGGCCCAGAACCTGGTCACTCGTGCCCCTAATACAACAGGTGTCAGCGCATCCAACTTTACAGCTTTCCACGAACTGGGGACAAAGCCTCCAACTGAGAGAAGAGCCAACCAAGGTTCAGAAAGGTTGCTATCTACAGCTCGGGTGCAGTGGGGCAGTTTCCGCATATCTGTGGCCCAGGAGGAACATTCTGTCTACCTGCCAAGCTGTGCTCTCTCCACTGAACCTCACTGCCCTAGCACCCAGCACCGTGCCCGGCAAGCACAGGCCAGAGATGCCGTGCCCCACCCCTCGCAAAGCAACCCTAGGTGTCCCGCACTTACCCCTGCCTCTGGGGCAGGAAGATGCTGGTTTACAGAGTGAGCTAAGGGATGCGGGCGAAGCATAAAGCTATCAGAAGAGCAGAATCGAGCACGAGGAAGCCGGGACCCACGATGCTGTGTGGATGGCCATGCCGGTGGGCACCTGTGCTCGGTTCTCAGTGTCTCAGAAATCTGTGCTGCTCTTAATCCCCATCTCTAGCCGATTAGTCTGCACCACCCCCAGGAATTGGGTGCTGCTGATCTCGTATAACCTCTGGGCCTGGAACACCATAGGAATTCCAGAATCATTCACCCAAAGGGAGAAATGGAAGAGTGAGGTGGAGGGAAGGCAGCCCGACTATGGGCTTGCACACAAAGTCCAAGCCGTGCAGCGGACAGGGTCCCGCGTCCACACCCGTATTCCGCCATTACAGATCTGTCTCGTCGCCTCCATTCCATGCGACAAGGGCTCTTACCAACATCCATCTCAACTCTCTCGTTTTACAGACATGGAACCGAGACCCAGGTCGAGTAAGTTCCTCAAAGTCATACAACCTGTGAAGGTCGGGGCCACAACTGAAACACATGACTTGGGGCTGCTGGCCCAGACTCTGTCCCACTGCCTGACACGCCGGTAACTTCTGGCAAGAGGAGGCAGATCATCTGACTTGAAAAAGCCAACGCTCCTTCCCTGAGCTAAATGGAAAAATCAATGCGCCCCAAATCAGCCTTGCCATTTGCCTGAGGAGGTGGAGTTTTCAAAGGTTACTTGTACTGCAACTGGGCTCCTGTCGTTTTCACAGGGGCCCTAAGGAAGGCACGTGGGACGGATGGTCCGCACGTGGGAAGCGACAGCCTACACTGAGAGCAGACACTCGCAGTCAAGCCTGTCACCAGGCGTGACGAAGGATGTGACAGGGCCTGCGCCGGAGACCAGCAGCTGATTTCTCCAGCGCAAGGAAAGAGGCAGAGGCCTCCTCATTAGGCTTTCTTCCCTTCTGCTCATCCATCTCTGATAAAGGCAGCTGCAAGAGGAGGACACGGGCTACTTCCTTGCCTGCCTCCAAACCTGGAGGTTCGCTGGAGGCCGGAGGTAACGGCGGGTTACCAAGCGTGTGTCTACGCGGGCCGGCACCATGCGAGGCATCCCCGGGGTCTCTCGTGGAACCCTCGGGGTTAACTCTGGGATGGTGGCTTTTGTCCTCATTGCACAGTTAGGGGAACTAGCACAAGGTCGAGGGCCAACGGCTCCTCCCTCGATTCCACTACAAGTCGGCCCAGCCCTGACAGGCACCGAGCCAACTGTGGAAGTTACATGCTTAGCCCGTCATGTGAAACACGCAGTGTTAGCAGATGGGGGGTGGGGGGGTGCGGAAACGAGGGGCCCAAGTACAGACCAGGGTGAACCGGCCTAATGGCTGAGTGTGCAGGGGACATATGCCATCAGCCAGGGGACCGGGCCGTCATGTGCTGGGTCAGCTCAGGCGTGACCCCCCGTGGCACTTCCGGGAGTCCTAAAACTCAATGAAGAACTCGTCCTTGGAGTAGTAACTTCAAGTTCCCTCTAACACCGTGGTGAGTCTGGAACGAACCACGTGTCTCAGGTGCTCTGGGCTGCAGGGCACACGAGTCCAGGAACTCCCATCGGGGAAACAGGGAAGAACGGATGAACTTCTGTGAAAAGCCTACTATGTGCGAAGCAATGACAAACCTGGTCTCCTGATTCTCACAGCAAATCTCCATTTCACAGATGAAGAAACTCTCCCCGCTGGCGTCTGCTAGAACGCAGATGTGTCTGAACACAAGCCCAGGCTCCTTGCATCCTGTGCCTGGAATCGCCGGCAAGTCCCAACCCCCGCCCGGGTACCCACATTTCCTCGGGCGGGTCTTCCCCACCACCCGCCAAGACAGCCAACGCCCACCCTCCTCCCCTGGGCCCCACGTAAAGGGGACTGACCTGTGTCACGGCACAAACACCTCCTCCTGGGACTACCTGAGGCTTGTGGCCCCTCACTGGTCCTCACGGGGACTCAAGCCACCCTCCTGGGTCCCTGGCACATCCACCTGGGGTACCCTGAGTGCTCTGTAAACATCTGTGGAGGGGGAGGCAAAGTGAAGAAGGCAAGGGACAGTAGGTTAGGGGACAAAGCAAGGGACCAGTCCTGAGCCTGGGGTCTCGCCAGGCAGCACTGGACAAGAGCAAACTACCAGTGGCCCCAGGAGGGAAGAGACCCTGTCCACTCGGTAGAGTACCGATGCCCGGCGGCCACAGAGCCCCTGTGTGCTGTGGGGGAGGGTGCCTGTGAGCACCCCATTTCTCGCTGTGGACTAGAAATCATTAAAGCAGGCCTGGATGGCTCTCTTCGGACCTTCAACTGTTGTGTCGACACAACCTCATCCCCAGGGCTTGTAGCCACTCTGCTCACGATGTTAACCAGAAAGACGACCTCTGGTTCTAGACACTTGTCTTAACTGCGCAAAATATTAGGGACCTGGAGGCCAGCCACAGAGATTTGGGCCAATTATTACACACCCTTCCCTCTCCCCGAAAGAGGTGAAGGGGCAGGTGGGCCTTTAAAAGCGGGGCCACGGGAGCAACTGGGTGGCTCAGTCAGTTAAGCATTGACTCTTGATTTCAGCTGAGGTCATGATCTCATGGTTCTTGAGACCTAGCCCTGTGTCGGGCTCTGTGAAGACAGCAGGAAGCCTGCTTGGGATTCTCTCTCAGAATAAACGTAGGAACACTTTTTAAAAATGGTGGAACCACGGAACCACATGAGAGGCCCGTGATCACTGTGTGACCTGCTGAGATGGGCAGAGTGGACACCCAGGGCTCCTGCAGGCACTGTGGGGTCGGGGGTTCTCACATGGGGAGGTTGGCCCCACTGCCTTTAAGGCCCCAAGTTTGTCTCTTTCTTCCAGCTAGCACCTTGGCGGTCCTCCTCGCTTTCTAGACCAGGGTCAGCTCCCTGGCACAGGGGAGGAGACAGCACAGATGCCACACCCGCCGAGGCCTTCCAAAGGTGGGGGCTTCCGGCCCCCACCCCTCTGAACCCGAACAGTAAAGTGTGCCTTTTTTGTTTTGCCTTTAAGAACATGCAACAGCGTATTCTCAGGAAAAGGGAAGCTTCGTTCACGAGAGATCTGCTTGTGATGGCAGATAAAGGACATTTATAATTACTTAAAGATAATTAATTAGGATGGCTGCTCCCCCATGCAAGGTAGAAATGGCTTTGTGGTCCTGAGATCCTTCCGGGGAAGCACATGCGGAGAAGGAACTAATGAGGAGAGCACACATTTAAACTCATCATTAGCAACTGAGTATTTCTAGTTCTCACAGAAGATCCTGCACAGCGTGAGTGTAGCTGTTTCCATCCAGATGCATCAGCCATCGCTGCTCCCACTGTAATCAGAGCATGAGAAGCAGAAGGGAGGGGGAAACGGAGGGGTGGGGACAGAGACCCTTCTCCCCTTGCAGCTCTTCTCCAGCACCGGAAGCCTCGGCACAAGCAATGGAGGAAGGCAGGCGGCCAGCAGGGAAGCAGGCGGTGGCCAGAGGGATGGGCCGGGGCACGCGGAGCTCTGGGACTTGGGGCGAGCACGGCAGAGATGTCGGCATCCCAGCCCAGGGGTTTTAGAAAGCTAATTCAAAATCACCACAGCAAATACAGAGTATGTCGAGTTTTATCTCAGCACACAGCACGGGGGAGGGCGTGGGGAGACTCCACGGGAAGAAGAAAAACACATACAAAAACCTCCTCAAATGTGCAGAAAGTCTAACGGTCAAGTCTGAGCTAATTTGCCCATTAGGTAAGAGCAGTGACGGATTACAGTCCACAGAATAAAACCACTATCCGTGACCTTCTACTGACAGTCAGTAGATGGAGGAGAGGGGACATCTCATTCCTACAAAAGAATTCCCACTGATACAGGCAGGAGGGATGGTAGAAATACAAAAACCACCCTCTCGTAAATCCTATCACCACCGAAGGTGCAGGACTCATCACTGGGCGCAGAAGTCAGAGAAGAGAAGGGAAGGAGGGTATCTACACGGTCTCAAAGTCCCTCCCGTCTTATTTGTTAATCACCAAAGGACAGCTGGTAACTTTTGAGCAATCTGACAGACATGTCCTTGAGCACATGATCAAAGTTGCCATCAGCAGGAATGAGACGTAACGACACCATGTGCCTCGAGGGGTGACACTTTGAGAAGGGCACACATCACTGGAGCTATTCCTGCCAAAAACCACTAACCTCCACTGACAGTCCCAAATGGAAGGGCATGCTAGTGTCTGGACCATGACAGACAAAGACAGAGGACCTGAACCAGACCAAAGGTTGCAGGAGACCCATCAACCTGCTGCACTGTGTGGTCTGGCCTGGATCCTGACCCAGACAGCGGCTACCTAGCAAAGGAAAAACACGGCGACCCTGGAACAGGATCCGTACTACTCCGCGTCAGTGTTAATTAACTTCCTGGTTTTAATCGCTTTACTGTAGTTACGGAAGACATTAACATTTGGGGGGCGGGGGGTGTGCAGCAATGCTCTGAACTATTTCTGCCTCCTTTTGGAAATCTGCAACTATTTCAAAATACAACGTTAAACAATTTTTCCTGGCAGGCAAGCAGCAGCTGTGGCAGCAGGTAATGTTCACCGGGCTTGTGGTGCTGGACGTACACTAACCATAGCTCCCAGACTCCCTTGTTGACCCACGGTCATGTGCAGTATTCCCACCTTACAGATTAGGAAACTGAGGCACGGGGTAGTAAGCCCCACAGTTAGTAAGCAGCAGGTGCCAGGGAAGAAGACGTGGAGAGAGGGGTGATTCCATTCACCAGAACCCCACCAAGGAACTGCGCTCCAGCCTCTATAACGGCACAGGCTGGCTTCCTCCAAAGCATGTGAGTGATGGCCACATGTGCAGTCATCCCGAGGCCAGGACTGTGACCACACGGCCCTCAGAAGGGAAGCTCTTGGGGCCCTGAGGCCAGGCTGGGACTGGAGGGAGGCAGAAGAGAATGGAGAGGCTGCTGGAAACACAGACGTGGGCCTCAGAGCAGAAGGCCTGAGCACCTGCTGTCGTGCCTGGTGCCTGCACGTGACATTTGGGCCGTCCATGGACCCCTCACCTCTAGGCCATCAGCCTAAGCGGGAACGACCCTGGGAGGCCTCTTCCTCCCTGCCCAGGAGCACTGACACCGGCTCACATGTGGGGAGGAAGGGGACTAGAGAGAGGTGCATTCACTCTACAGTGACCCAGACTCCAGAAGCTGGCGGCCCCCAGGACCACAGCAGACATGGAGGCTGGGCCCGGGGCAAAGTGGAGCTGACAAGGCCACCACCACTTGAGTGTCTGCTGACATGACGTCCACCGTCCTGCTAGAAGTTTCCATACACGAAGCCTCCTTAGATGGTCATCATATTTGCACTTTACCGATGAGAACAGAGACTTGAAAAGGTCAAGGCACCATAGCACCTGCTCCTGGAACTGGAAACCACCTCTGCCTGACCCCAGCCAGTTCTGTCTCCGTTTTACCACGTTGCTTCTCAAGCTGGACATGACCAACCGCTCAGTGTTCACATGTGGAACCCACCATTCAGCTTGAGAGAGCACTCTTAGGAGAAGAGGCTATCTTCCAAGCAGATCCTTGAACCGCTCCTAGGTAACATTGCCATTTCAGGCAGGAGCCCGGGTCAGAAAAAGCCAAGAAAAGCAGCACAAGGGCTTAGATGCAAGGAGACGACCTACCCTAGAGACGGCAGGCCGCGCCCAGAGGCCCCTGCATCTGGCCACTGTGTGGACACAGCTTCTCTATTTTCTGGCCTCGGCTTCCCCTTGTAGATATGGGGGATGATGCCAGCCTGGCAGTGTTGCATCAGAGGGGACGGCAAATGCACAGGTGCAGCCATGCTGGCCTGGCCCCCGGGGCTGACGGGTGTGGGGCAGTGCGAGAGTCTCCTCCCAGATCCACTGTGTTCCGGGCGGCACACATCCCAGAGCGGCCATGTCCATGACATGGTGGACGGCACCGCCTGTGAGCTCTTGTCTTTCTAAGCACATCACATACAGGAAGCTCTCGGAAAACAGGACAGGGCAGGTATCCTCCCAACTTCTGGGACGCTGTCCCTGGCTTGGTTGTAGAAGAATCTTGGGTCAGCCCTTAAATGAGCTGAGATCACAATCAGTCAGTGAGGACGGAAAATTAATTTCCTCTCCCCAGTCGCTTCTGAGAATCTTTAATATATGAGGTGCAGGGGTGCAGCGTCACGTTGGCAGCTAGTTCCAGAACGCCCTCCCCACCAACATTCACAGGGCTTGGTGTCGGCCTACGAATGAGAATCTAAACCCATTGAGGACGGTACACGGGCCTTGAGGACGGTGCAGGTCCCTCCTCTTCCGCCACGTCAGACCCCACCCCCATCTCCTCCAGCCCAGCCACCAGGCTTCTCCACCACTCACCCACCAGGCGGCCTCTCGGGCTTTGCAGACACCCTGGGCAGGCATGGAGACGCAGGGTTTGGCAGCACCCGGTCTCAGGAGGCAGGAGAGACCAGGGACAAGGACACACTAGGCAGGGGGGACTGGGTGGGAACGTGCAGGACGGCAGCGGGTCATCAAGAAGGGCTGGGGCAGGAAGCAGTTTCGGAAACTGCAGGACCCGCCATGGGAGCTTCTGGATGGAGCGAGAAGTGTGGCGGATGGAAGAGGAGAGTTTGGAATGCTGATGGAAAGGGCAGGCAGAGGCCAGGTTCGGTAGAGGCAGCAGTCCTCGAACTCTGCTGCAGACCAAACCTCCTGGACAGGTGCCTGTTGTCAAGGTCACTTTTTCAAGCCCCTAGCAGTGAAACCCAAGTAGATACGATATGTTGTATAGAAACTGTCAAATTCAAGGAGTTGTGGCAAACATACGGTTATATAATCGACACAATAAACATAGAGCTTCCCCATCACCTGCTGAGAGTTCCTTCCTGCCCCTGTGCTGACAACTCACTGCCCCACACCCCCAGCAGAACGGAGAACCGCTGTCTATAGACAGTTTTGCTTATTCTAGAATACATACACACGTCACCACACAGCATGCACTCTCTGGGTCCGGCTTCGTGCATGCATTCAGCCTAACGTCTCTGAAACCCCCCATTACCGAGCGTATGCTTGTTTGGTCTTTGTCACTGGCCCGAGCACTCCACGATCCCCCCCCCCCCACCCCGTTGACTTCCTCCTATGTGACACAGGGCCATTTGCAGTGTTTGGCTCCTCTGAGTCAAGTTGCAAAGAACATCCATCTGTAAATCTTGTGTAGACCTAAGTTTTCACTTCTCTGGCTACAGGCCACGGAATGGGACTGCTTCGTGGTGCAGGCCACTGCTGACTGCTCTTCAGCGTGGCTGTGCCCCGCTCCGTGTGGTCCCCAGCTGCACACTGTCCCAGCTACTCGGTTCGTCACCGGCTTCCCAGGGCACTGTGTGTGTAGCAATGTGTACCCGTGGTCTTGAGTTTTCTTCTCTGAACACTTATGACCTTGGCCATGGCTCCACACGTGTGCTGGTCTTCCATACGCCTGCTTCTGTTTGGTCAAATTTTCATACGTTTCAGTTTAGGTTGTCTTATGGTTTTAAAATTCCTTCATATGTTCTACAACCAGTTCCAGGTGGACTTTCAGCAAAAGTTCTATTTTGTTCTTCCCCCTCCATTTCTTTCATTAGGTTTACATTTTTCTTTAAATCCTTGAGCACAAATGTAGTAACTGCTTCCAAGTCTGTGCATGCTAACGCCATCACCTCTGTATCACCTGAGTCTGTTCTGGTAGCCGACTCTCCTCCACCTTATGGCTCCCATGTTTCTGGATTTTGCAGGACAGCACACGCCCCGTGTTGCTGAGGGCCCACTGAAGAATGAAGTCGGCTTTGCCTGCCTGTTAAGGCATTGTGGATCGGCATGCTCCTTGCACGGCTTGATTTTCAGCCCTCTTAGGGGGAGTCCAGAGCAGCCTGTCCCGTAGCGTGGGGCCGGCCCTCCTACTGAGGTGTGACCCACCCCCCGCTGCCGTGGTTTCTACCACAGAAGGCTGCAGGTGCCCATACGGAGGTCTCTGCACTCAGGCTGGTAAGAACGTGAATGCTTCCCAGCCATGCGTGAGCTCCTGGATCGTCCAGCTCACCTGGAAGCTCTTTTCCTTTCCTGGTTTACAGGGGTCCCTCCCTCCACGCACAGGGCTTAGGATTCAGCAACGAGCTCGAGGTGACCCCCACGCAGGTTCTGGAGCTCTCTCTGCTAGATCCTCCTCTGGGACTCCGCGCGCAGTTTCAGCCACCTGGGCCTCCCTGAGCTCTGACTTCTGTGCCCTCCTCTCGGGAGAACGGCCCTGCTCTGCTCCAGCTCTTTCTCCCCACACATCCTGGCCCAACGCCAAGGCAATACTAGGGCTCACCTCATTTGTCTCTCTCCTCTCAGGGAGCATGACGCCGTGCTGAATTTCTGGTTTTGGTTTTGTTTTATTACCTGCCAACCGTTATTTAAATCATTTTTTCTAATGTTTCATAGCATGAGGGCAGGCCTGTCACCAACTGCTCCATCGGGATGCTCACATGGTGAGCTCCTAGGGCCCTCCACACACAGACCACATTCCAGACCAACGGAATCAGTACTTCTGGGAGGGGTCCCCAGTGTCAGCAGTTTTTCAGCTCACCAAGGGACGCCAACCCTCAGGTCAAGAATCTGGGCTTTCTGAGCGAGAGGTTGGAGTGCCCCAGGCCCATGCTTCCACGCACACCGCAACTGCCCGGAGAGACCGTGCCAACCCCCTACCTCACTCAGATCTGGATTCAGTCAAGCATGGGATCCTACTTTTAAAAGGAGGCGGGGGGGGGGCGGGGAGGGGCAAGCTGCCCATGGGAAGACTGCCATTTCCCACGACCGGCCAGCAGGCCGTGTCACCCTCCTCTGTAGCGCTCCTGGCCCCCTCTTCGGCTCTGACACCTACCATGTGCAGGTACTAGTGCAGAGCTGGGGGGCTGGGGACGTGAGCAGGGCTGGTCCCTGCCATCAGGGAGCCCACAGTTATGCAGGAAACAAGCAAACAGAAGGCAGGACAGTGAGCTCAGAGCTGTGTACGAGGACAAAGGGGAGGCCCGCCCCAGCGGTCTGCGGGTTCTCCAGGATAAGGATGATAAGACAGGCGAAAGAAGCAGAAGCCGGTGGGCACAGGCTCTGCGCAAAGGCAAAAGAAAAATGAGACTCAGTAAAACAGGGACCTGGAGGAGAGGGCGGGCAGAGCCAGGGAGGAGAGAATAGGGAGGCAGTCAGGGCCAGGCGATGGAGAGCTTTGGGTACCTGTCTTAGCACAGCAGCCAAATTGATAAGCCCTGAGGGGTCCAGGCCAGTCTTAGCATCACCTTCTAGAGATCAGACCCATTTCTACCACGTGCAAGGAGCAGGACAAGAATCCAAGCAGGACGCATGTCCCCTATGTCCAAGCCCACGGCCTATTACCTCTTCCCACCCACGTTTGTGTCCCCCCCCCCCCCCCGCCCTGAGTTCCCCTCCTGCCCAGAGGACAAGGCCAATGCTCCCAGGCCAGCCTGACCCCAGGGAGTTTGAGTGGAACACGGATCTGCCGCGCAGACCAGGAAGACACCGGGCCAGGCCAACGAGTCCCGAGTGCTGACCGGACCTGCACGAAGCCAGCGGAAGAACCCCATCTTCCTTGAACACGGCACAGGCACAACCGGGGACCTGTGTGCGCCCTCACTCCAAGGTGTCCTGATGCTCCCTACTGCTTGGCAGAAGCATTCCATAGCATCATCTCAAACTTGGAATGAACCCACAACACTGACCATGGCTTCCTGGAAAGAGGGGCACCATCTGGCACCTGCTTCCTTTCCCACAGTGCCTCCTCTCCTTCTCCCCGTTCTGAGACCCAACAGCGCACTCTCCAGCCTGAGCCCTTTGCCTGCCCCTCTGCCCCAGTATTTCCTCTGACCTTTTCGCTTTTTTTTATCCTTCAGGGCTCAGCTTTGCCAGCACTGCCTGAGAGGTGCCCCTGGTCTCCCATAACCCTGCTCATTGCATGGCACCCTGTGTGTTCCTTTAAAGACTTTTCCCCAGTCACACTCTGGCTTTCCTGTTCATTTGCTTATTGCCTGCTCTCTCGCTAGAAGATTCGCCTCTTGGGGACACGGACCTCACCCATTCACTGCCTTGCCCCCAACATACGTACAATGGAGCCCAGCACACAGTGGTGCTCAGTAGGCATACGCCCAATGGGGCCCGGGGCACACGGCGACGCTCGGTGGGCATACACCCGACGGACGGGGCCCCGCACACGGTGGTGCTCAATGAACACCTGAGGAGTGACGGAGGGTCTTCAGGCTCTTTCCAGTCGGGTCCCAGATTCGACTCTGCACCCGCACACGAGCCCCCTCCCCCTCCCGCGCCCACCTAGTAAGCGCTCACAGACTCCCACGAGGCAGCTCTCGCCTGGGACGTCACCCCGCGGCAGCTCCGCTCAGCGCTTCTCCGTCCGTCTGCTGTACTTCCCTTCAGCACTGGACCATTCGATCCTGTCGAGGATTGGCACCTGTCGGCCACAGAGGCCCACGAGAAACGTGTGCTGGGCGGCTGGCTGGCCAGAACCAGAAAGGGGGACAGTAAAGAAAGCTTGGATTTTGATACTGAAGGACAACGATGCCGGAGTCGCGCTCAGACTCCTCAGCGCGTACTTTTCGCTATGGGACAGTTAACACAGCCGGTGTTAAGCCAACGGTTCCTGAAAACGATTCCGCCTTGGAAGAAGAATTTTACATCGTAAGAGTAAGACACTCCCCAACCGGAGGGCGGGGTGTACGCAGGGCTCTTCTTCCCCTCTCCCAAGGGGCCCACGTGCCTGGCACCCCTCTGGGCTCGCGCTGTCACTGTCACACAAAGCCTAAGCACCAGGCACAGCCTGCAACCTGGACACGTCCACACTCCCGCACCCCTGGGGATACTGCGTCCCTCTTCTCCACCAGCCCAACTCCCACTACCTGGAAGAGGAATGGCAGTGGAACGGCAGTCATTCAGTGAAGACTTTCCTGGGGAAATTAATCCATTTTTCTCCGTGCAGTCATTATATTCCAGTTAGCCATTTATCTAGTGTGGTTTTTGCGGGTCTGCATCAAAACAGCGTACCTCTCCACAATGACATATTCAAATAATTAATTTTCCCAACTCAACGGATGTATTTGGCAGGAGTAACAAATTCCTATGCCAATTATACACTAACCCACATGACCCTTTCCTAAAAAATAGAAAGAACGTCATTGTGTTCACACAATAATGGATCATGTGAAACGGTCGGCTTTTCTTTTTACCTTTTCTTGTTTTACAAAGTGACATTTTCTGATATATACCCGGAATTGCGTGTAACATGCGTCGGAGATTTCAATTCTAATGGTAAAAGGAAGGACACAACAGCACAGAAGGGGCAAGAAAGCATTTTTAAATCGACGGACCGTGAAGGCTCCTGGAGAATGAGGTGGAAATGATGGAGCTCTGACCACAGCCCACCAGGCAGCAGCATCCCTGGAGCACGCAGAAACACGTGGCGCTTGTGGACGCGCCCTGTGCTCAGCACAGGGTCCTAGCAGATTGGGCAAGCGGACAGACGAGAGAGAGGCCGGCGTGCATGTTCCAGGGGTCTAAGTGACAGAGGGCAAGGAGCAGGGGCAGGAGGCCATGTGAGTCGGGAAGCCTCTTGCAAACCTCGGTCGGTGTATTTTGGCAACAAGCTGACCTCCTCACAGTAGGGGCCACGTTCTGGGGTTTCTCTGGGACCGGTTTGGACGTCAGACTCCGGAAAAGGGACGGAGCAGTAGGATCTGGTACACAGGGACGCCCCCTTCACTGCACCCCTGCAGGGCTGTCCAGGCCCCCATCCACGAGCGCCCTCTGGCAGGACGTTTGCCTGGGAACTGAGAGTGACAGCGCATCCTGTCCACAACGGAAGGCAGGATCCTGTAGATTTTACACAAGCGCCACTCTCCCTCTAACGAGCACAGACTTGGTGCGACAGAAACGGTTGGTGACTTCGGCAGTAGCCACCTCCCCGTAATGAAAAGGAAGAAGCTACGTGTGAATGTCCCTACACCTGGTGTTAACATTCCTCGTCACCTGCTTACTTGCCGTGATTGTTATTACTGAACTGGGGGTTCCGTTTCACATTGGAACAGCCTGTGTAAAGCATCCGTCAGGGGACCTGCTGACACAGGGAGCCACTCACAACAGGTACACCGGGTATAGTGGGAGGACAGAACCCTTTCGGAGTTCTGCCTTTTGGGGTTGGGGAGGGTGAGGCACATCGTGTCCTTCCCTTAGTTTCCTGTTCTCTAACGTGACGGCAGAGGGGGACTACAGAAACCTCCCGCTCACACGTCCAACCCCTGAAAGGTCAGCTTTCCCTGGCCGCCGCTACGGCTGCGCCCAGAGCATGGTGTGCGACCAGGGGTGTCGTGCCCGCCACCGGCCAAAGCCATCACGGACTTGGGTCTCGTCCCCTGGGCGCCCAGGACTCTTCCTATTCCAAACACCTGCTCCAGGTCAACAGTCCAATATTTGGCCCTCGTGAACAAGTTTCAGCACTGACAAACAAGGGGGGATGGGAGCAGTAACTGGGGGGACGGTTCACAGAATCCCTTCTTCAGCCATGAGAGGTCGGGGCCTAGGTAAAGATGGACTGAAGACGGGAGAATGGTCCTCAGGTAGCTGTGAGCTCCTTGGAAATGATTAGGCGGTGTTCGGCGGGCTCCCCATGCTTGGCACAGGTGTGTCTGCTGAAGGGCAGTGGGTGAAACGGAGCCATGTGCTGGGGCGAGACGCGGGAGTTGCAGGCAGCAGGTACACGGGGATGTCTCCTGGGGAAAATTACCACCAGGACGTTACTGGGTTGGCCCCAGACTGCAGTCCCCTACTATGTGCACGGCCCACAGCAAACCACCATCTAAGGAACAACTGTTGTGTTATTTTTTTTAAGTCTTAAAAAACAAGATAGGCATCAAAACTACCTGGCACCAACGTGAGCCAACACGGAACGTAAGGGACGGTGACCGGGGTCACGGCTGATGTCCGACAGCACCAGGCACAGGCTCGCTGGGTGGCAGGAGTCCAGCTTCTCCGTGCAGCGCTTGTAGGTACGTTCTCAGGAAAAGAAAGGCGTCTGTACTTGAAGTGCAAGCCACCTGGTGACAGGCACCCGTCACAGCGCCAGGGGTGACAGGAGAGGGGAGTCCTGAGTACAAGTAAGAAATACCTGTCCTTCAAACACCTCAGTCACACACCACAGAAGGCAGGAACCTTTCACAGCAACAGCAGCGGCTTATGTAAGACCCTCTCCTCCTAATTCAACCTTCTAGGCGTTTAAATGGTCAGGTTTGGGCCTTGGCAATAAGCCACTCTGATTTCACTCAAATTCGATGAGAAAACTACTGTCCACAGTTAAGTGATGTGGGGACAGGGTTAGGCCTTTGGTTCGACTTAAGCAAAGGGATGAACTGAAAGAAAACATGGAGGGCATCTTTCCCAATGTCTTCATTTTGAACATGCAAATCCGTAGAAGTAAAAGTCTTCACCAAGTCACAGGACAAGTGGACAACGTGAGTACATTAAAGGAGGAGAGTATAAAATGCCAAACTTCTGTTTTTGTTTTTTTTTAAGGTGCTGTTCACACAGACCAGTCAGAGCCCATGCAGAGAAAGGACAAGATTAGAGAGAGGCCTGAGCCCACGCGATAACAGAAAATGCTGAGCAAAGCAAGGAAGGAATTCCGGAAAGCTTGGATGCCAGCACCAAAGCTTTCAAGGACCACAGGAGGAGGAGTGAGCCGTGCGTCGTATCCACCAGGAGGAAGAGCCAGGTCCCACAGCGTCCAAGGCGGCGTGCATGTGTAAGAGCGCCTCACTGGGCAGATGCAATGTGCTTTTACACAGGCCTTCCTTTATTTTGGGGGCTGCCCGTGGTGGGCACTTACCTACGCCATGTGTGCGTGCTCACAGACGCGCGCATCACCTCGAATGGGGATTGTCAGCCTCCTCCTGTGTCAGAGCTCCGTGCAGCAAGGATTAGGACACATTCATCTTTAAATCTCCAATGCTGTGCTTGGCACTCAGTAATAGAATGGGGCCGCCTGGTGATAGGCAAGCCTTCATGGACACATGACACGTGAGACATTTATGAAACCAACAGTGGCTGCACGGGAGCTGGAGAGAGGACGGGCACCTTTCCCAGCAGACGAAACAAACAACACGTGAAGGTGCGTGTCCTGCATTCGGTTTTCAGCAGGCTGTTGGCAACCCTCCAGTCACAGACGCCAAAGGCGACCAGAGGACCAAACACCCAGTGGGGCTTAAGGGACTCGATGGCCACCTCACATCGTGGCCGAGACGCTTAAGCAGGCACCCAAGTGATACAAGTTTTATATTCGCAGGAGACATTCAAGGAGTTATCTCAAATTATGAATTACACAATTTCCACCTCCAAAGACCTTTCCATCATCAAGGCTTGTCGCCCAAAAAAGCAATTCAAACTCAGCCAACCTCGTGATGAAACCAGGCCAGTGGATACAACAAGAACGGGTGATCACCTGTGTTGGGAAATTCTTAGATCAAAGATGCTTCATTTGTCCATGTGTGTTTTGCAGGCAGCAATCAAAGCCTAATTAGTTTACCAGAAACACCAGCACTCTGGCCCTTGTTCAGTCCTCGTTGGTAACAACGCTTCACTTGGCACAGCAATAGCGCTTTGCCTAATAAATCAAATCAGTATTAACTACCTGAATAATGCATGAGCCTTTCCACTGTCAATGCGAATAGGATTATTTAATCTGTGTTACTATATTAAGGAATTCACCCTTGAATCTCCCTCGTATCCACAATATATAAAGGATAAAACACACCTAGAAGGAAAACAGGATTTTAAAATAATGTTGGGGGGCGCCTGGGTGGCTCAGTGGGTTAAGTGTCTGACTCTGGACTTCAGCTCAGGTCATGATTTCACAGTATGTGGGATCAGGTCCCAGTTGGGCTCTGCGCTGACAGCATGGAGCCTACTTGAGATTTTCTCTCTCCCTCTTTCTCTCTGCTCCTCCCCCACTCGTGCTCATTCTCTCTCTCAAAATAAATAAACTTAAAAAAATGATGTTGAGATAGAAAACTAAGTGAAAGTTGATGGAGGGAGAAGGGCAGGAGTCAGGGCTAGATGGGGGCTGGGCATTAAGGAGGACACTTGTTGCGAGGATGCCTGGGTGGCTCAGTCAGTTAAGCACCCAACTCTTAATTTCGGCTCAGATCATGATCTCGTGGTTTTGTAAGTTGCAGCCCTGTATCCAGCTCTGTGCTGATAGCGCAGAGCCTGCTTGGGATTCTCTCTCCCTTTCTTGCTTTCTCTTGCACGCCCGCGTGCACTCTCTCTCTCTTCTCCCCCCTTCACACATGCTCTCTCACTCTCTCAAAATAAATAAACATAAAAAAAGGGGAGCACTTGTGATGAGTGTTAGGTGTTGTATGTGATGCCTCACTGAATTCTATTCCTGAAATCAGTGTTACATTGCTGGTTAACTAACTAGAATTTAAATTAAAAACTAAAAAAAAATAAAGTGTTGAAAAAATTACTTTCTGAAATGCACAAGCCAACTGGCCACGGCAGATTCGTGTCCTAGCACAAACACACGTGCCCACCAGCCCAGGGCTTTGAACACAGTTATGCCTATAGAGAACAAGCACTCCCATCCCCCCTCCTGAAGTCACCGTGCTCATGAAACTTGTCAACAACATAAGTGTGCAAACAGAATTTAATTGTAAAGACAAAGCAGCAGCCCAGTGTTGCTATCTTACCACCACCACCCAGCATAGCACTGATGCCAAAAGTTCGTGATTCTAAATCCGACCCCCAGGGTCAAGGTTCAGTGCCCACATAACCTGGGTCAATTGACAACTTAAGGCCTCAGTGTCTTCCTTTACAAAGTTAATGTTACTCACCGCAAGGGTTTTGGTGGAAATAGGTAAAGCACCTGACTGGGCAGAGAGGCCTGAAATAACTTCACTATCGCTCTCCTGTGGGGATTCCCCTCTGGGCTGTGTCCACGTGCACGCAATTTAGAAATAACCAATACAGAGAACAGACCTTCTTCCAGTGACCGCGTCACGTATCATTACATACGTGAGCTGTCAGCCACCAAAACGTCCCCTGCTGACAGGCA